>NC_091157.1:44416456-44478956 GCF_040958095.1 Procambarus clarkii
CACCTGCGCACCATACAAGTGATGATAATCTCGAGTCAAAAACTCCAGCCACAGACTCAAGGAGACCGAACCAGCTTCGTACCAGACTGGCCCGATCTGCTGAAAGAGGTGGAGCCACGGGAAGACCCTCGGGTTCGGACATCGAGCAAGCAGAGCCTGAAACCAAGCCTGGGCCGGCCACCAAAGAGCCAGAAGGACAACTCTCCCCTGGTAAGTCTCCAAGCGAGCCAGGACCTGGAGTAACAGCTGAATCGGAGGGAAGAGGTATAAGTAACCCCAGCGTGCCAAATCCAACCGAAAGGCATCGACCCCAATGGCCTCGCAGTCGGGGATGGGCGCCACATATACCGGAAGACGCCTCGACCATGCCCACATGAAGCGATCCACGTCTGGAAGCCCGAACGTCCGGCAGAGCCAACTGAAGGAGCTGGCATCGACCGTCCATTCCGTGGACAGTGGAATGAACAGTGACAGACCACCCGCCAAGACATTGGACACTCCTCGAACGTAAACCACCAGGAGAGCCAAACCCCGAGAACTCGGCAGATGAGTCATCCGAAGCGATCAGCCCCTCAGCCAAGAATTGGTGTTGGGTCGCGGCGTGAGAGGTCTGGGGCTCCCCCTTCCCCCTCCCCCTCCTGGGGTGGGGGGTGGTTGGGAGGTTGAGCAGACGGCGGCGCGGCCACATGATGATGTCATGCTCATTTGCTAATTTTTGTTTGGGGAGTTCTGTCCACTTTTTCAGCTTTCGGTAGCAATAGTTTTACCAGAATAGGGGTTTGTTTTCGGGCGCCTACCTTTCTGGGTGCCTGTCCTGGTCGATGGCAGACATAGAATGCTCCCAACCACATGGGGGTTTCTATAGGTCATTGCTCCTCGTGCCTCTTCTGAGGGGGCCAGGTTTTGGCTCGTGGTCCCCAGTAGGCAAGAACTCCAAGCACTTTGACTGATGCCAGAAAGTTATACATATTCATTCAACCTGGATAACTCCGGGGAGCCGACGGGGCTCCCCCCAGAAAAAAATATGTGAAGAATCCAACTTCAGCAGTAACAAATTCAAATTACTTTGGGACAGAGAAACAAACCTTAACCCTTCAGTTGTGTATATCAACCAAGGTCATTTAATTGATGGCGTGCCTGTTCAACCAGGGTCCTTTTTATGTCTTGAACAAGATTTAAAACTCATATGCGGTAAACAAGACACCAATTCACTGTCTTAGGCTTCCACCTATCATCTTTAAAAGCAAATCATGGGCACCCACATCTTGGCCAGTATACCTCAGTTTGCACACGGTAATCATGTGTGTATCACAGTAAGAGGGATTCATTGCAACCAGAATGCCTCCAGGATGCATTTCCCATACCCTATGGGCTGATTTTCCTTAGCAAAATATTTAATTTCAACCTATAATAGACAACTACTAAATGAACATGTCTGCAAAAAAAAAAAAATTAACCACATCTAGCTTATTTCTCATATCCCCACCTCATAACTCATTTTTAAAAGGTAGCAGGGCCACCACCAGTAGGGTGAATGAGAACCTTGCCAACTCAGGATAAAATCAAACAATAGAATTTGGCTTTAAATATCATCCTCAGTAGCTTTCCCATGGCTCCAACTGTTTCTTGTAATGAAGTAGTGACCAGGTTGTGGCTCTGGTCCCCATTATACCTATAGAACTCCGTGGCTGATGCAACCTATTATATGGTACACTATCGGTGAAAGTAGCTTCAGGGTACCACAAGGGCTCTCCCCAGTAATTATATTTGTTGTTTGACTTTGACCAAAAAAGAAAACCCATAAAAGATAATTTGAAAGGCAACAAGAATAAGTATCATATAATGACTACCTCAGCAATCCTATACATGTCTTATTATGCTATTTAATTAACAAACCAGTTGATATTTTACCCAACACGTGTGTCATAACAGGTGAAAAGTGGTAGGTGGGTGATGAAGATCAATAAAGAATACACTGTTGCCATAGATATAAGAAGAAGTGCCTTGACAAGCACTGGCAACCGAAGAAACACTGATGTTGCTATGAAACCAACAACACAAGACAGTGGAATATATTCAGGCAGTGGGCACCATAGGTTGCGAACAAATTCTTGTGGTCTCAAGCGTCCTGAAGTTAAATCAGTTACATTGGCTTTGCATGGCACTTGTGGCAACTCGCATGTAAACTGAAAAATATATAAAAGATTAATGACAACATATTAATGTTCTATTAATATGATTACAACATAATATTCTTTATACAGAATTTAATCAAATGTATAGGGCTAAAATTAATGCCCATAATTTTCAGGATTATATACAACGCTCATTTACTTAAAACATCTTTAATTCATGTTTATTGTAAGACATTTACATTCGAAAACTATTAGCCTTACCGAGTTAACTTGAGCCATGATATATATGACTGTGATTGCTGCAATTGTCAAAACTAATCGTAGCACAAATCTTCTTGATGGGTCCCAAGTAGTAACTTTCAACCTATTCATAGATAAATATTAAATAATATATATAGCATATAAGTATTTCACAAAATCAGATTAAACTACACTGTACTGTGATGTTTAGCTTAAAAAGATCAATTAGTTTGAGAACCTTCTGTTTCAGCATGACCTCTGTCACATGAAAAAATCACCATTGAATTTAATGAAACACCAATTTCTGGGTGAGCCTCAATGGCACCCTGAAGTTACTATAACTGATAAGATACTATCTAAGAGGTCACATCAGCAGTAGAGTTCTACAGGCCTACCGGTGACCAAAGCCAGAACCTGGCTCCTGCAGAGGCACAGGGAGCGGTGTCATTTATTTATGTATGCCACTACCAGGGAGCAACCAGAAAGTCAGTGAGATAAAACAGGCAAACAGGCTCCGTGTCAGGGAGCATCCAGGGCTCACCTAGAAATTAGTGATTGATGATTGATGAAGATTAAGCCACCCAAAAGGTGGCACGGGCATGAATAGCCCATAAGTGGTGGCCCTTTTGAGCCATTACCAGTATCAAGAGCTGATACTGGAGATCTGTGGAGGTACAACTGCACCCTGCGTGACAGGAGATGTCTCCCGTGTAGAAATTAGTGTTTCATTATATTCAATGCTGATTTTCTGGAGGGAGCTCCATCGGCTCCCACCATACACCCACTAAGAAGAAAAGAAAAAACAGCGTTAAATGTAATGAAACACCATTTTCTGGGTGAGCCCTGGAGGCTCACTGGAGGTATTTGGACTGATATTGGCTATATTAGTCTGGGGCTCCAATCGATTGGAGTTCTGCCTACCGGGGACCACGAGCCACAACCTGTACCCCCCCCCCCCTTCCCAAGAGACACAGGGAGCAATGGCCTAAGGAAAATCCTATTTTTGGGGAGTATATCATCTGCCATCAACCAGGGTTAGGCACCCAGAGAGATACTAGTCCCAAAACAAATCCCATCTGATATAAAACTGCAACCTAAGCCCAAACAGAACCCTAAACTTCCCATAAAATAAACAAGGAAACAAGAAAACGTCATCAGCCTGGCACGCCACTTGTTTGCGCAGCACCCCTCCCCTTCCCAGGATGGGGTGGGGGAGGGGGAGACCCGGATTTCTGTGCCGGCAGCCCACTCCTCATATCAGAGAATGAACTAACGAAACCGCTGACCTGAGGGAGGGAGGGTGCCATGGAGGCTCCAAAGCTCTTGTTGAAAATTTCATTTTGTTACATTCAACACTGGTTTTCTGTACGGAACCCCATCAGTTTCCTGGAGCTACATACCCAAAGATAATACTGCCATACTATAAATAAGATAATACTACATACTGCCCGAAACGCTGTGCGTACTAGTGGCTTTACAAGAATGTAAATACTGTAGTATCCAATGTATTCTCACAAACCCAATGTACCTTCTTGTATATATATGAATAAATAAATAAATAAATAAATAAATAAATAAATAAATAAATAAATAGATAAGTAAAAGAGGGACTTACCCCTGAAGGCGGCAGCAACACTTGCCTCAACTCGAAGACGAGACAACTGACTGCAACCAGCGGCCCAAGGCCACACAAGAATGACTTGGACACAAAACATTCACCAAATAACAGGACGGTCAAGACCCTGTTCAACCTCTAAAAAGCCCGCGCCCGAATGTCAGCCTAGGACATGTTCCCAAACACAGTCACAAGAGCAGCATAATTACAAACATCATGGGCGTGAGGGTAGACCCAGGCTGGCTAGACTTAACCCTTTAACTGCGCGGCCTATAAATATGACTCTCCCCCAGTGCGCAAGAAATAAATTCTCGGGAAAAAAATCCTTTTAGTTCTGAAAGTGTCAAAAACCCTTCCCTGTATATGGGTATAGCAACGGAATTTCGAACTTGTACTTACTTTGGCTGCTATGGGGTCCATAAGTTGGCGCGACGTCATCGTTCCCTGTGCGCCCGTGCAGTAAGCTCCCGGGGCAGGGCGCGCGAGTTGCCGCGAATATACTTTTGTTCATTTTTTGCGCACAGTTCCAAATACATTTTATTTGTTTTTATGTGCTAATCCTATGTATAATGAACACGTACACCATATTATGGCAGTAAAACATCCGTACTATCCAAGGACACTGTGTTACGTGCATGACACTTGTGTACACATTAGCTGCACATATTTACCATGTATCATGCTAATTTATGTATATATACAATCTATTTACAGACTATACACTGTCACACACTATATACATTCACCATCATCACATTCAGAACACCGCGAGTGTGAGCAGCCACACCCAGCCAGCCCTCCCTCACTCCTCCAACATTTTATTCGCCAACTTTGCCCCTCCCATCAGACAGTTATTCACACCAATGTTTCATGTACATTTATGTATATTTACAACTTATGTACACACTATACACTGTCACACACTCTACCATCAACATATTCAGAACATCGCGTAGCAGCTGCCTCGCATGGGCCAATGGCAGCTGCCTCGCATGGGCCAATGGCAGCTGCCTCGCATGGGCCAATGGCAGCTGCCTCGCATGGGCCAATGGCAGCTGCCTCGCATGGGCCAATGGCAGCTGCCTCTCATGGGCCAATAGGCCTTCTGCAGTTACCTTTGTTCTTATGTTCTTAGCTCCTCTCAACATACTCCTGTTGCTGTTATTACACTATATACACACACACACACTGTATATACCCATGTACATGTGTGTTCCCCATAGCGAACTACGAAGCTAGTATGGTGAGCAAAACAAGAATGGCTGCCACACAGTGAGGGTACCTCAATTCTCTCCCTCCCTCCCTCACCAAAATACCTCCTTCCACAATACTACGCTCAACACTAATTATAACCAAAAAACTGATCACTAATTCCTGTAAATGAATAATTGACCACAAGTTTATTTTGAAAAGAAACCTAAAAGGTTGTTTGAAGATTCCTAGATGGACGAAATAATGCTGTGGTGCTGTGGCTAGCGCTGTGAACATCGTGAACAGCATTGAATCCCTGATATTTGAACATTGTACCCAGTCATTATCACACTCAGGCACTTCTATAATTAGAACACAGAAGAAAAAGATGTGATATGATCACTACATTCAAAATAGTAACAGGAATTTATAAAATCGATAGGGAAGATTTCCTGAGACCTGGAACTTCAAGAACAAGACGTCATAGATTTAAACTAGCTAAACAAAGATGCCTGAAGAAATATAAGAAAATTCACTTTCACAAACAGAGTGATAGACGGTTGGAACAAGTTAGGTGAGGTGGTGGTGGAGGCCAAGACCGTCAGTAGTTTCATAGCGTTATATGACAGTGTTGGGAAGATGGGACACCACGAGCATAGCTCTCATCCTGTAACTACACTTAGGTAATTACCAAAACCCAAGCAGGATCAAAGGGATCCAAGAACCCCAGGCGACTCCACCCCAGCCCCGGGAGCCTCTGAACCAGGCCCTGGTACGGAGCCATCCTCCATACCCTCCACCCCTGAAGAAAAGGCAGAGTCCAGGGAAAAAAAAAGGCAGCAAAGAAGAAGGCCTGCTGGGAAGGCCCAGAAGCCCACAGCAAGAGGATCAGGCCTGAATGCCTCCTTCTCCCTCTGGAATGGGGCAGTCCCTGGGGCCGCCCGAGTCCCATTACCATCTAAACCCTGCCCCGACTCCGAAACCCTCAGATGTTTGGGAGCCAGCAGCAGGGGGGGAGGAGGAGCAGGAGAAAGACCTGTAGGCTCGGAATGAACCTAGGTCAAAGCGACCAACACCCCCAGGTCCAGGTCCTTAAAATCAAAACGGGGCAGCCCTGGGGTATCCGAGCGGACAAGCAACCTAGCGCGTTGCAACAACCTATACCTATTATGCAATGCAAACTCCGCCTCACCCCTAGGAACTTCCAAAGAAGAATGGGTAAACTGGAGTATGAGCAGGGAGCACTTCTCGTAAGACTCCGGGAAAAAGTTGTCGCCAACCCAATATGCAGCATGACAAGAGGCAAAACAGACGATTGTCATCCCAAGAAAAGGGCAATGAACATCCCCCAAGCAAAGAAACCCCTTCTTGATACCTCTGAACCTCCAGAGAGGAATGGCTGAACTGGAGCACACAGAAGGAACAAGTTCAACATGACTCAGGGTTATAGGTGTCATTGACTCAGCTAGCCTCAACAATGGTAGAGGCAAAATATATGAATGTTGCCTGGTGGCACAGGTGAAGAACAACCCACTAATTCGCTCAAGGCGATAGCAGGCTAGGAAGAGGAATCCATAGTACAACCAAGACCACAGGAGTTTTCCAGGGTCTGCAGGGTGGCTCAGGGTGAATGAGCCCTGCAGGAAGCCCAGGCACTGGGGTCTGCTACGACAGTAAACTCCTGTCAAGGCAGGTAATCAGACCACCCGAAGCCTAAGGCAAGGTCAAAGGGGCAGCAAAGGGGTTCCACTGCACACACCCTAGACACTCTTAATAAGACAAAAGGCAGAACCCCCAAGCAAGGGGCAAGCGTAAAGTAACAAAAACAATAACGCTAATATAAAAACAAATAAATCAAACTGCACCGAAAGAGCAGCCAGGAGAAACCTCAGCATGCCGTGCGCTAGCTAAGAGCAGGACACAGACTGCAGTGTACCCCACCAGCTAAAAACACTCCCAAACCCGAAGTAAGACAGAAAGCCCCAAGTCCCCGTCTTACTTAAAGGGCAAGGGTCACCCCAAGGAAGGAGGCCCCCTTAACAGGAATGTTTCTTGAACATTCCAGGGTTTATATTCCTGACTCACGCACACTTTTGTGTAACAAAACAGCCTGAGAGGCAAAAACACCACTCGAAAACAGGAGTGAAGCCAGAGTGACCTTGACTACCAGGCACGGACATCAGTCAAGTACTGACTATTGAGGGCCCAGCTGACCTGGGCCGGCTACCTCCTCCCTTCTAACAAGGAGGTGGTGGAGCTAATTAGCATGGAGATAGTTTCACAAAGTTTTGGTTATTTGTTGTTATTGTTGGAGGGAGTGCTTTTGACATTTGGGGGCTACAGTCTCATTTTAAACCATGCAGTGGTCTGTTTTGAGTTGCCTCTTTTTCTGGGTGGCTTCCCTAGGTGATGGCAAAGATGATAACCTTTAAATGTAAAGTAGTCATAGGCTGTCACTCCCTACACCTCTCGAAGGTAACAAGGTTCTGGCTCGTGGTCCCTGGAAGGACATAAAGAACTCCGCAACTGATGACACTAAGTAAAATGGCACTGAACACTATCCTTCTCTTTGGACATGACTCGCGTCCATTTTTTTCTCCCAAGTCCTAGCCGTGGACAGGACTTGTGTCTACTACAAACATATTTGTATAAAAATCATTTTTTATCCGATCGACCTCAGGATAGTTTCAAAATAAGTGCATTTAGAATGCGCACAATTTGATACCAAAATGAAAGATGTAACACAAAACTTGATGTCGGAACACTTGAAAGATTATAAATACTTTTTGGGTCTAAATTTTAAATTTTAAAATGTTTGTTAAAATTCTATTTATTGTGCTATTATTATGAGATTAGTTTTAAAATGCGCACTTTTATATTGCGAACAATTTGATACCAAAACGAGCGATGTAACATGAAATTTTATGTCAGATCACTAGAAATATATAAATAATTTTGATAAGCATCCAAAATTAAAATATTTGTTAAAATTCTAGTTATTGCTGTATTATGGGACTAGTTTTAAAATGCGCGCCTTTATTTTGCGAACAATTTGATACCAAAACGCGCAATGTAACATGAAAATTGATGTTATCAAACTGAACGAGTATACACATTAGGCTGTGGTGTGCAAATTGGAGCGCGTTCACGGGTAACTTTAGGCTTTGCTGCAGGGAGTCTCGCCAGGCTTTTGGTACATTATATGCATATACATCTGCAGGGAATTTAATTGCAAACACAATGATACCAAAATGAACGACGTAGCACGAGAATTAAGGCGAGAAAACTGAAATGAGTAAGCACATTTTACTGATTTTGTGCGCTCATGGTAACTTTTCCGACTTTAGGCTTTGCTGTGGGGAGTCTCGCCAAGCTATTAGACATTATATGCATATACATCTGCAGGGAATTTAATTGCGAACACAATGATACCAAAACGAATGACGTACCAGAATTAAGGTGAGAAAACTGAAACGAGTACACACATTTAGGCGTCGCCGCACACTCGCCCGCACCATTAGCCCCATGACGTCAAAGTCTGCTGAGCACGCATAGCGCCAGCGATAGTGTTAATCAATGTGGTTAAGTGCCAACGGGACTTTTGGGAGTCGACGGGGCACCACTTAGCTAAAAACAGAACACCGGAGCTAAAGAGCCAGAGAGGGGTGACTACTGCACAAGACTAACATCAGAATAGAATTGACAGTGGAGTAGCCAGCTGACCACAGGCTGCTTCCCTTCTCTCCCCAAACAAGGGGGAGGTGGGGTGAACTGTGCTGGTACTAGTTTCATGGTGTTTTGATTGATTGCTCACATTGTTGGGGTAGTTCTTTGGGGGTTCTCAAGGCTTTGGTCTCATTTGAAATAAGCAGTGGTTTGTATTGTTTTCCTGACTTTTTGGGTGCCTTCCTTGGTGGTAGCAGACATGAATAAATTTCTAAACATTTTATCATAAGTGCCACTGCTCCCTCCACTTCTGTAAGGGGCCAGATTCTAGCTCATGGTTTCTGGTAGGCCAATAGAACTCTGCGACTGATGGGACCTAGTAGCATAGCATAATGAGAGATAGTAGCTTAAAGGAACCAAAAGGAGATTCCCCAGAAATGTTGTAAGGAGGTAGGCTGTTTTCTAGAGGGGGTAAATATAATAAGCTATTTTCAAAATATTAGATTAATATGTAATGAAACATTCCTGTAACCAATTTACCTCATAAGAAGGACTTGGTATTTAAGTAATGTATTAATTAATAATGTCAATTTCATTATCTTTAGGATACATTTCATTACAAAATATTTACTATAAAAAGTGCAGTCAGTCAGGACACCTACCTGGATGCTAGTAGAACAATGAGCATAACAGATATGGTAACAAATGCTGCAAGAAACAGGAAAAGGAAGAGCAAAGTTCGTGGCAACACCAGCGCCTGCACTGATGCCACAAACAGCAATAAAAACAGGGAACAGAGTAAAGAGTTTCCGAAGCCCACATCTACCTCCTCATGATACTGAAAAAAATGAAAATTTGCAATGTAGTGGAATACATGTACTTGGTTTTTAAGTACATTAAGTACAAATTAGAATATAAACAGAAGGAAGGAGGCAGTGAGTTGATGAAGACGGGAAATGAGAGGAGGAACAGGAGGCAGAGAAAGGAGGAAGGGGGCGGGGCAATGAGAGGAGGAAGGGGGGGCAGTGAGAGGGTGAAGGGGGTGGCAGTGAGAGGAGGAAGGGGGGGGCATTGAGAGGAGGAAGGGGGGGGGGCACTGAGAGGAGGAAGGGGGGGGGGCACTGAGAGGAGGAAGGGAGGGGGGCACTGAGAGGAGGAAGGGGGGGGGCACTGAGAGGAGGAAGGGGGGGGCACTGAGAGGATGAAGGGGGGGGGGCAGTGAGGAGGAAGGGGGGCAGTGAGGAGGAAGGGGGGCAGTGAGAGGAGGAAGGGGGCAGTGAAAGGAGGAAGGGGGCAGTGAAAGGAGGAAGGCAGGCAGTGAAAGGAGGAAGGCAGGCAGTGAGAGGAGGAAGGAGGGGGGGCAGTGAGAAGAGGAAGGAGGGCAGTGAGAGAGGAGGAAGGGGGGGGGGCACTGAGAGGAGGAAGGGGGGGGGGCACTGAGAGGCGGAAGGGGGGGGCACTGAGAGGCGGAAGGGAGGCAGCAAGAGAGGAGGAAGGGGGGGGGGGGCAGTGAGAGGAGGAAGGGGGGGTCAGTGAGAGAAGAGAAAGGAGGTGGTTGAGAGAGGAGGAAGGGGGGGTCAGTGAGAGAGGAGGAAGGGGGTCAGTGAGAGAGGAGGAAGGGGGTCAGTGAGAGAGGAGGAAGGGGGTCAGTGAGAGAGGAGGAAGGGGGTCAGTGAGAGAGGAGGAAGGGGGTCAGTGAGAGAGGAGGAAGGGGGTCAGTGAGAGAGGAGGAAGGGGGTCAGTGAGAGAGGAGGAAGGGGGTCAGTGAGAGAGGAGGAAGGGGGTCAGTGAGAGAGGAGGAAGGGGGTCAGTGAGAGAGGAGGAAGGGGGTCAGTGAGAGAGGAGGAAGGGGGTCAGTGAGAGAGGAGGAAGGGGGTCAGTGAGAGAGGAGGAAGGGGGTCAGTGAGAGAGGAGGAAGGGGGTCAGTGAGAGAGGAGGAAAAGGGGTCAGTGAGAGAGGAGGAAAAGGGGTCAGTGAGAGAGGAGGAAAAGGGGTCAGTGAGAGAGGAGGAAGGGGGGTCAGTGAGAGAGGAGGAATGGGGGTCAGTGAGAGAGGAGGAAGGGGGGGTCAGTGAGAGGAGGAAAGGGGGTCAGTGAGAGAGGAGGAAGGGGGGTCAGTGAGAGAGGAGGAATGGGGCAGTGAGAGAAAGGAGGAAGAGGAACAGTGAGTGAAGGAAGGTGAAAGGAGAGGTGGAGGAAGCTATAGGGGTTAAATAATAAATTCCCTATAAAGAAAATTAGGTCATTAGCACCAAATACATGTACATGCAATCAGTTGATATGTAAATGACAATTATGTACAGTTTGTACATGAAGATATCAAAATATAGAAAAATATGATAATTAAAAAGTATAGATAAAAAAAACAGCATTGAATGTAATGAAACGCCATTTTCTGGGTGAGTCCCGGAGGCTCTCCGGAGCTTACTAGGCTGATATGTTAATGTCAGACTTTGGCATCAGTCATGTGTATGGAGTTTTTATGGGCCTCCTGGGGACCACGAGCCAAAACCTGGCCCCCTCTAGAGAGGCAAGGGGAGCAATGGCCTATAGAAACCCCCGTGTAATTGGAAGCATTCTATGCCTGCCATCGATCGGGTTAGGCACCCAGAAAGGTAGGCGTCCCAAAACAAACCCCTATTCTGGTGAAAATTGCAACCCAAAGCCGAACGAGTGGATAGAACTCCCCAAACAAAAACGAGCAAACTAGTATGACGTCACCAGTCGTCGCATCGCTGTCTGTGCAGCCCCCCCTTCCCCAAGAGGGGGAAGGGGTAGCCCCAGACTTACTGCGCCCGCAATCTACATACCAGTTCTGAGGCTGGATGTCAAAACACATGAAAAAATCGCCGACCGGGAGGGAGGGAGGGATGCCGGGGAGCCTCCGAGACTCACCCAGAAAATGGCGTGTCATTACATTCAACACTGGTTTTCTGGGGGGAGCCCCTACAGCTTCCCAGAGCTAACTACCCACAGAGGAAAAAATAGGGATTTACCTGGGAGGCAGCCGCTGCTCACTCCTCAACCCAAAGGATGCAGCCAGACAACTGGCTGCATCTGCTGACCCAAAGCGACACAGGCCCAACTGGGCCCAGGTACATTCACTAGGTTACGAGCAGCCAGGACCCTGTTTGACCGCCAAAATCCCAGCGCCCGAATGTCAACCCAGGACATATTGCCAAAGACTGCAGCAAGAGCCGCGAACTTGCGAACGTTATGGGCACGGGGATAGACCGCAGGCTGGCTAGCTTTAATAACCCTGCGGACGACCTGGGAAACCCGCACCCTCAAACAGGGAAGAAGGGAAACCGGAACAACCCAAAGTGCGTCCACGGACATAGAAGTCGTGGCACGCAAATAACGGCAGAACGAACAAGAGGGAAAGGACCAGGAGGTGCGAACTAAACTAGGGTCGAAGCGACCCCCACCCCCCAAGACCGGGTCCCTATAAGCAAAACGTGGCAATCATGGGACATCCAGGTGAGCAACCAACCTAGCGCGTTGCAACAACCAAAATCTAGAATGCAAAGCCTGCGCAGCCCGTACCCGAAGATGATCATCTACAGATTGGGTAAATTGAGTCACCAGCAAGCAACAATACTCACAAGAGTCAGGGTCGAAAGTGTCACTGACCAAACAGGCTGTGTGACGGAGGCAAAAACAGTGAGGGTCGCCCTGAGACAAGGGGACCGAACAACCCCCAAATTCGCACGAAGTGAAGGGGGACCCCGGGGTTACATCCATCGGACCCACGCATCCCCTAGGGGATTCCCAGGGTCCTGAGCGTTTACTTGAAAAGGACTCGCGCTCAGGTAAACCCAGGCAGGGTACTACTAACCGGCACCCCAAAACTTCCAAACAAACTGCCTAAAGCTGAGCCCCAAGGACGTGTACACTTACGGGGACCAAGCAGAGGGGAAGGTACCACCAAGTATCAGGGTGAGGCCAAACACCAGTAGCAAATAGGGCAGAACCCCCCACTAAGGCAAAAACAGAAAGAAAAACAAAACCCCGTAAGAGGACAATGTACCCCAAGGAACAGATAGTGAAGTACAACAGCCACACACAAGGCACAGCGCCACAAAATACTGGAGCCAGAGCACACAACAGAGCTGATAGCATCAGCCTCAAGAACTGGGGTGTGGATTGCCGGCGCGGTAGGTCTGGGGCTACCCCTTCCCCCTCCCGGGGAGGGGGGGGAGGCTGCACAGACAGCGGCGCGATGACAGGTGACATACTAGTTTGCTCTTTTTGTTTGGGGAGTTCTATCCACTCGTTCGGCTTTTGGTTGCAATTTTCACCAGAATAGGGGTTTGTTTTGGGACCCCTACCTTTCTGGGTGCCAAACCCGGTCGATGGCAGACATAGAATGCTTCCAATTAAACGGGGGTTTCTATAGGCCATTGCTCCCCTTGCCTCTCTAGAGAGGGCTAGGTTCTGGCTCGTGGTCCCCGGTAGGCCCATAAGAACTCCATACACATGACTGATGCCAAAGTCTGACATTAGCATATCAGCCTAGTAAACTCTGGGGAGCCGTAGCGGCTCCCCCCAGAAAAACTGCGTTGAATATAATGAAACGCCATTTTCTGGGCGAGACCCGGAGGCTCCCCGGAGCTATCCAGACTGATATGCAACTATTAACTTTCTGGCATCAAAGTGCATGGAGTTCTTGCCTACTGGGGACCACGAGCCAGAACCTGGCATCCTCAGAGAGGCACGAGGAGCAATGGCCTATAGAAACCCCCATATGATTGGGAGCAATCTATGTCTGCCAACGACCTTGTCTAGCACCCAGAAAGATAGGCACCCCAAAACAAACCGCTATTATCTGTGAAAATATTGCTACCAAAAGCCGAACGAGTGGACAGAAGTCCCCAACGAAAATTAGCAAACAAGCATGATGTCATCACTTTGCCACACCGATGTCTGCACAACCCCCCTCCCTCCCAAGGAGGGGGAAGGGGGGAGGGAGCCCCCGAACCTCGAGCCGGCAATCCAACCAGCAGTTCTTAGGCTGGATGTCAAAAACACGCGAAAGCACCGCCGACCAGAGGGAGGGAGGGAATGAGGGATGCCAGGGAGCCTCCAGGTGTCCCCCAGAAAATGGTGTTTCATTATATTCAACGCTGGTTTTCTGGGGGGGGGGAACCTCGTTGGTTTCCCGGAGCTAACTACCCAAAGACAAGAAAAAACACAGGGACTTACCCGGGAGGCGGTCAGTCCTCACTCCTCAATGCGAAGTCGAGACAACT
This sequence comes from Procambarus clarkii, assembly GCF_040958095.1. Taxonomy (NCBI): domain Eukaryota; kingdom Metazoa; phylum Arthropoda; class Malacostraca; order Decapoda; family Cambaridae; genus Procambarus; species Procambarus clarkii. Next base: position 44,430,555 of record NC_091157.1, read on the forward strand.
GGCTGCAACTGCCGACCCAATTCAACACAGGCCCTACCAGGTCCAGGGACACTGACAAGGTAGCGAGTGGCCAGGTCCCTGTTCGACCTCCAAAAACCCCGTGCCTGAATATGAACCCAAGGCATGTTGCCAAAGATGGCTGCCAAATCAGCAAACTTATGAACGTTGTGGGCATGGGGATAAATCGCAGGCTGGCTAGACAATGACCCCATGGACGATCTAGGAGACCCAAGCCCGGGAACAGGGAAGGAGGGAAACAGGGTCAACCCAAAGTGCATCACCAGCCACTGAAGCCATGGACCGCAAATAATAGCGGAGAGCCACAACTGGACACAACACATGATGCACCCCGGCCTGACTGACTAAGCCTCAACAACCCAAGGACCCCTCCAGAAAGCAGCAGTCTCATTCTTCGCCAGAAAATAGAGACTGCCGCAACCGAACAAACATACCACCAGGAGCGAAGGAGCAGAAACCTCTGTGCCAGAGGAGAGCATGAAGCTCCCCGACCCGACCACCCCAGAGGCCAATGCCAACAGAAAAAAGAGCCTTAGAAAAACAATCCTGAACTGAGGGGGGCCACTACACACCGAGGAGAAGTGAGAAAAAAGAGTACCTGGTCCAAAGGCCAGGAGGAGCCTGAGAAGGCCGGAGGTGAAACAACGCATGAGACAGCTTGCTGAATGGGGGCAGAAGTAACATCAATACTGAACGCAAGCTGGAGCAGTTACGCCAGCGCCACACAATACGAGGCGACAGTATTCGGCATAAGATAACGGTCCTGGAACAACCATGAAAGGAAGGACAAGACAATGCTATCAGAGACCTTAGTACACCTATGCTGTGATAGGAAAAACCAGAAGGACAGCCAGGAAACTTCATAATGCCGCCAAGACAAAGCACGCAGGTGGAGATTAACAACGAAGTCACCTGCACCCCCATACAAGTGATGATAGACTCGAGTCAGAAATCCCAGATGCGAAGACTCGACGAGAAGAACGAACCAGCCTCATACCGGGCTGAACCGATCTGCTGAAAGAGACGGAGCTGGGGGAAGACCCTTGGGTTCGGGACCGATTTGCTCAAAGAGGCGGAGCTGTGGGAAGACCCTCGGGTTCGGAATCGTTCTGCTGAAAGAAGCAGAGCTGAGGGAAGACCCTCGGGTGTGGACACCGAGCAAGCAGCACCTGAAACCAAGGCTGGGCCAGCCACCAAGGAGCCAGAAGGACAACTCTCCCCTGGTAAGTCTCCAAACAAGCCAGGACCTGGAGCAACAGCTGAACCGGGGGTAAGAGGTACAGATAAACCCACCTCGCCCAGTTCCGCCTGAAAGCGTCTGCCTTCACTGACGGCTTCCCTGACTGCGAAGCCGTCAGGGAAGGGCTCCACATATACCGGGGTACACTTCAACCACACCACGCGAAGAGATCCACTTCCGGAGGCCCGAATGTCTGGTATAGCCAACTGAACGAGTTGACGTCAACCGTCCATTCCGTGGACAGGGGAATGAACTGGGACATTTGACACCCCCTGAACGTTAACCGCCAGGAGAGCCAAACCCTGAGAACTCGGCAGATAAGTCACCCGAATCAACCAGCCCAAAGAGCCATGGACTGCATGGATCCCCAGCTCAGGCAATGAACCACTGGGGAACATTCCGAATGAAGCTAGATCATCTATCAGCAAGCAACCTGAATCCTCCGGAGCAACATCCACACAGCCGTGAACTCCCGCACCACGCTGTGAGCCCGATGGAAGGACGGACCCCACCGTTCCTGGCTGGCCTAGTGAGCACTGGTTACAAAGCCCCAGCCAAGAGATGACGCATCTGTGAACACACCAAGTGAGGGCTCGAGTAGGCACCAAGGCACCGAACCCCAAAAATACCCAAAGAGGAAGTCGGCGACGCAGCAACCGACGCAAAGTCCCCGGAGGCTGAACCCAGCGATTGCGAGAGATGTGGAAGGGATGTCCCTGAGGGAACCAGAACAGCTGACAAAGCCACACCCGACCCGGCAGGTAGAACATCATGGCAAAGTTCAGGCTCCCGTACAAACCCTCGAACAACCGCTACATGACCTGGGAGCCCCTCGGGAACAGGCGAAGGTGGGAACGCAGGTGAAGCTGAGCCACCGGAGGAAGAGACAAGGAAGTGGTCCGAGCGTCTCACACAAGACCCAGCCAAGACCGAACCAGAGAGGGAACCAGAGGGGACTTCTGCTAGTTCACCAGGAACCTGAACCCAGCGAGCTGGGAAAGAACCAAATCCCTGGCAAGCAGACACGCGGTCTGGCTGGGAGGCCAAATGAGCTAGTCGTCGAGGTTGACCAGAACCCGAACATGTAACAGACGCAGTCGGGCCACCACGACCCAAGTAAGGTGTGTGAAAACGCGAGGTGCCAGATTCAAGCCAAATAGAAGGCAACAAAAGCAGAAACCTTGATGCCCCACAACAAAACTGAGCAAGTCCCTGAACCCTGGATGACTCGAGATGTGCCAATACGCATCCCAGAGGTCCAGGGACACCATCCAAGTGCCCGGCTCCAAAAGAAAATGTACCTAGGACAGTAGTCATCTGAAAGGAGGAAACCCATATTTCAGATGGGTCAAGTCCAGAATGAACTGGAGGTCCTCGCAGTCCCGTTTTGGAACAGGAAACGGGCGGGAAACTCACCGGAGGAACGAGGTCGTTTCGACCACGCCCAAGCAAACCCACTTCAAGATGACCCAATAGAGCGCAGGAGAAGAGGCCTGCCCCGCCAACCCCTAAGCCCCCGAAAGAAGAGGGGCCACTCAACGCCATTGCAGGTCGCACGAAACAACCCAAAAAGGTCCACAGATAATGGGCCTTTTGTTTGCATGGGCAAACAGCACGCTGCCACCCCCCCCCCACATTGCCCGAAAAATGGGATGAACTGCGAAAGGGCCGACGCCCCTTATGTGAACCCGGCCTCCTCACAGAGTGATCACCTCATCAGCCAGACAAAGACAGTTCTGAAGGCTGTGCATCCTCCGAAATTGGCACCACTGGCCCACCACGACAGGAGGAACCCCAAGCCCTGGTACGATTCTTCCAAGAAAGACCCTCCACCCCCTAATGGGCTTCCAAGAGAACCAACAAGTCAACATGGGACGACAACTGGAAGAAGCTGCCTGCAGATACTGCACCACTCTGCAAACACCAAAGGACAAAAAGGCAAAGAAAACCTGAGTGACAGGGCCCAAGTAGATTCCAAATGGAGGTAGCCAGCACCGCCTGCCGACACGTAAGACGAGAAGCAAAAAATAGGGGACAAACTAGAAGACAGAAGAAAAAGAGGTGATATGATCACTACATACAAAATAGTAACAGGAATTGACAAAATCGACAGGGAAGACTTCCTGAGACCTGGAACTTCAAGAACAAGAGGTCATAGATTTAAACTAGCTAAACACAGATGCCGAAGAAATATAAGAAAATTCACCTTCGCAAATAGAGTGGTAGACGGTTGGAACAAGTTAAGTGAGAAGGTGGTGGAGGCCAAGACCGTCAGTAGTTTCAAAGCGTTATATGACAAAGAGTGCTGGGAAGACGGGACACCACGAGCGTAGCTCTCATCCTGTAACTACACTTAGGTAATTACACTTAGGTAATTACCAAATATACCAAATACACCAAAGGGGAAAATATTGGAGGGGTGACAGGTAAGCTTCTATCATGGATGAAAAATTTTCTGACTGATAGAAAAATGAGGGCAGTAATCAGAGGCAATGTATCAGAATGGAGAAATGTCACAAGTGGAGTACCACAGGGTTCAGTTCTTGCACCAGTGATGTTTATTGTGTACATAAATGATCTACCAGTTGGTATACAGAATTATATGAACATGTTTGCTGATGATGCTAAGATAATAGGAAGGATAAGAAATTTAGATGACTGTCATGCCCTTCAAGAAGACCTGGACAAAATAAGTATATGGAGCACCACTTGGCAAATGGAATTTAATGTTAATAAATGTCATGTTATGGAATGTGGAATAGGAGAACATAGACCCCACACAACCTATATATTATGTGAGAAATCTTTAAAGAATTCTGATAAAGAAAGAGATCTAGGAGTGGTTCTAGATAGAAAACTATCACCTGAGGACCACATAAAGAATATTGTGCAAGGAGCCTATGCTATGCTTTCTAACTTCAGAATTGCATTTAAATACATGGATGGCGATATACTAAAGAAATTGTTCATGACTTTTGTTAGGCCAAAGCTAGAATATGCAGCTGTTGTGTGGTGCCCATATCTTAAGAAGCACATCAACAAACTGGAAAAGGTGCAAAGACATGCTACTAAGTGGCTCCCAGAACTGAAGGGCAAGAGCTACGAGGAGAGGTTAGAAGCATTAAATATGCCAAAACTAGAAGACAGAAGAAAAAGAGGTGATATGATCACTACATACAAAATAGTAACAGGAATTGATAAAATCGACAGGGAAGACTTCCTGAGACCTGGAATTTCAAGAACAAGAGGTCATAGATTTAAACTAGCTAAACACAGATGCCGAAGAAATATAAGAAAATTCACCTTCGCAAATAGAGTGGTAGACGGTTGGAACAAGTTAAGTGAGAAGGTGGTGGAGGCCAAGACCGTCAGTAGTTTCAAAGCGTTATATGACAAAGAGTGCTGGGAAGACGGGACACCACGAGCGTAGCTCTCATCCTGTAACTACACTTAGGTAATTACACTTAGGTAATTACCACATCTCGCAGGATCGTCGTGAACAGCTTCAAAAGAGCAGACTATGCATGCACCCCCCAAGACCAATGCACCAGACCCAGGATTGGCCCCTTAAGCGCCTCCACGTCGTCCTCAAGCCAGTCCGAGGACAGCTCAAGAAGGAAAAAGAACCACAAGACTAGTGTCAACAGACCACAAGCGCACAAGTCCTCAGCGACCAGGGCAGCCAAGAGAGTGGAAACCTGCACGTGAAGCTGCACAATGCCGACATTCCGAGGAAGGGCAGGAGCGAACAAGCACCAATGAGGTGCTCAAATTCGCCCCCAGGTAAACCTGGACCACCGTATGAGCCTCGAGCCACTCAAGCACAAGGGACCGACAGAACGTATGCCTTGCCTCCACCGAGAAAAAAGTGCAGTCCGCAAGCCAGGACGACTCTGGAACCTCATAACAAACCCAGCAAGCAAAAGAATATCCAAACATAAAAGAAGAAGGATCCATTATAGAGGAGTAACCCGGATCGTAATCGCACAAGAGGTAAGCCACACTGGCCTCCTGCACTGCATGAGACAGGATGCAGGAGGCCTAGAACCTCTGAAAGGATGGAACTGAAGAACCCAAGGGAGCACGGAACTGAACCCGGGGTGGGACTGACGCCAAATCCAACTCGTACGAGGGAGGAAAAGAAAACCCCCCACTCCCAGTAACATCAAGCCCTGCTCAGAGGGTACAAAAACCCAAGCTGGGTCCAATAGGGCCCAAGGTCCCCAAGTCATCCCCTCCCTTGCCCCAGGAACCTCCCCATGAGGATCCAGGGCCGAGCCATCCTCCAAGTCCCCTGCCTCAAAAGAAAAGGCAGGACCAGCCGAAAAAGCAAGAACAAATGAGGTCCACTGGTCAGATCCAGAAGCTCCAATGCCTCCATCACCACACCGGAAGGGGGCATCCTCCATGAAACTGCCCGAGTCTCAACACCAACTAAACCCTGCCCCGACTCCGAAACCCTCAGACGCTTTGGAGCCGGAAGCAGGGGAAGGGAGGACCAGGACAAACAACAGAAGGGAAAGGACAAGGAGGCGCGGACTGAACCAAAGTTGAAGCGACTAACACCCCAAGTCCGGGTCTCTAAAACCAAAATGGGTTTTAGGGACTCGGGGCATCTGGGGTAGCAAACAACCTAGCATGCTGCAGCAACCTAAACCAAGCAAAAATGCCGAAGCTGCCTGCACTCGAATATCATGATCAGTGGACTGGGTGTATTGGAGAGCAAACAAGGAACAAAACTCCCCAGACTCCAGGTCTAAGGTGTCACTGACCCAACAGGCAGCATGACTGAAGCACAAACGGTGAGTTTCACCCTGAGACGAGGAAACAGAGCAACCTTCAAACTCGCACGAAGCGAGAGGGAACCCAGGGGTCGCATCCATCGGACCAAAGAGCCCCTGTAGGGTTTCCCAGGGCCCTTAGTAGCATAATCTTGCTAAGGGAAGCCCAGGCAGGTACTGCTAACCGGCGCCCAAAATTTCCAATCAAACTGCTAAAGCTGAATCCCTGGGATGTGTACACTCATGGGGCCTAGTAGAGGACCACCAAGATATAAATGGGTGTGACCAAAACCAAGGGGCACACCACCCCCAGCAGGCAGGAAAACGAAAACAAAAGAAAAAATCCACAAGAGGACAAAGTGTCCAGGCGGAACAGAGCCAGCTGCCATGAGAGGTTAAAACTAGCTGCACAGTACCCTGCGCCCCAACCAGTGACTAAACTACCCCTTACCCAGAGGCAAACAGTGGTGCATGAAACACCCCAGCTGACTCAAGGGCGGTCAATCACCAAGCAGCAAAAGACCTTGTGGAGGTCAACCCCCAAAGGTGATATGTGAAAGATGGCCCCAAGCCCCAAGGGCAGTACTTACAGGGCACCTAGGGAAGGGGACCCTAGGTGCATGCAGCCCGAGTACTCGTGAAATAACTCCTAGCTCATGCACCACCACTTAGACAGTACCACACAACAAGACACAGAACTGGAAAAACAGGAGCCAGAGGCACACAACCTTGCCATTTCACCTCAGCCAAAGAACTGCAGGGTGGATAGCCGGTGCGGGGGTCTGGGGCTCCCCCTTCCCTCTCCCGGGGAGGGGGGGAACCCCAATGTGATAGTGTATAATGTGAGCCCCAGTCCTCCCCTCCCTCAACTAGTGGGAAGGTTAGGGCAAAAAAGCATACACTTAAACAAGAAAATAATTATTTATTTATATTGTTGTGGTGTTGTAACCTGCTATCTGCGCCTCTGAGGGGGAATGGGGCCAGGTTCTAGCACTGGTCCCTGGTAGGCAAAACTGAACTTCACAGCTGATGTGATTTAATAGTTGGGAGCCATCTCAGCGAGATGGCGCCATCAAGAGGATCCATTCCCAGAAAATATGACACACACTCACTTGCCCCATGACAAAACCTTAAAGAGGATTGACTAGGAATCAATCCATAACTGTTGACCCATTTACCCAGCAGTAATTGAGAACCTTGGAATAAAACCAAATAGAAGATCATGTTCCATTGAAAAACTAGCACGTAAGACTTACCATAAGCTATGTAAAGGGAAAACTCGCAGCCTGCTAACATGAGGTATCTACTCCTATACCCATCTGTGTAAAAATTCTACATTATTCTGTGGTGAATTTAGAAATTCTTGACCATGAGAATCCAACTTGGTTGTAAATTAGACGAGTGATTCTGAAAGAAACACAATGTTAACACTTACATTCTCTTCCCACCTATGAATCTGGGTTTTTTAACACACTCAGTGATACACCTGTGATTCCATCGCAGGAATCTGTACACCAGTTGATTGATGGGTAAGAGGTGGGACCAAAGAGCCAAAGCTCAACTCTCACACACACAACTATGTGAGTACAACTAGGTGAGTACCTAATGAATATTTAATGTTCACTCAAATGCCTTATAAATTATATCAACTTACATCTCTCTCTTTTTCTCTGTCTCTGAAGCAAAGAGTAATTAATGAAACATGAGTTGATTTTTCTCTGTCTACAGATCTGGCTTCAATAGCTTGGGCCAAGTACTTGTTGACGCGGTTGGATGGTGCATGTGGAAGTGATGAGTGTCTCTTCTTGAATGGTCGTTTGAACTTGTCTGATAACAAACTTGACTGAAAAATAATGTACAAGTATATATAGCATTACCTCAATAATGTTTTCATAATAAGTTGCACAATCCTCAAAAGTTAATATTTTAAAAGAATATTTAAAATAACATGAATCTCCATGATATACAAGGGCTTTCATTATACAGAAAAAATACAATAAAATGCTATTTACTACTTTTAATAACCTTTTGAAATAGTGCAGAGCACCTTATTCCATTAACTATGAAAATTTATACCTAAAAAATATTTTGTTTAAATATATTATGTAACTCAAGAGAAAACCAAAATACTATAATAGCTGGTAAAAGAGAACACATGATCTACATGTGTATGAGCTGATGCTGATGTGAAGTTAAATGTAAAACAGACACGAGTATTAACTTTTTAAAAGCAACAAAATTTACACTTAGTGGCAAAAATGATACAAGCGTAAATAACCATTCTTGTGTGCCAAAGATATTCATGACTAAATATAAGTCACAGATATTGGTCTAAAGCAAAGGCAGTTGAACTAGATGCTGCATCTAAAGTATACAAGTGAAAGATACTTTACCAAACTTTTTTTTTAACATTCATATCAATAAATCAAATAAATAAATCATATTGTATAAAATGATAAAAAAATGTCGGGTTGCTAGGAGAATAAAATAGTTTGGTGTTCAAGAAGAAACCAAAAAGGTCTCCTCTGAATTCCTTTTATTATTTTCTCTGAGTCTATAGGAGGGACCCATAATTGTAGATTATGCATATATACATATACCTGTACTGTACATGTATATATTATGGTACATGCTGAACCTTTTATTTTATATATATATATATATATATATATATATATATATATATATATATATATATATATATATATATATATATATATATATATATATATATATATGTATATATATATATATATATATGTATATATATATATATATATATTTATTTACTATTTTTACTATTTACTATTTTCTGATTTAGGGCTTCTATCCCTCTAACTATTTTCTTAGCATCAGGGCTTAGCTGAAATAGGAGTTCTCCAAAACTCATTTTCGTAATTTTAAGGTGAAGAAAAGAAGTGAATTACTATAGAATGTATTACACTTATTTATACAATTTGCACAACGTTTCGAACCTCCATGGTCCATTCTCAAGTGAAAGGAATTTACAGGTTTGGTTGATTTTATACCCACACTGGGTCAGGTGATAAGACAAAGGTGAAAACATGGGGGGATACATAAGAACATAAGAATAGAGGTAACTGCGGAAGGCCTATTGGCCCATACGAGGCAGCTGTTATCTACATGCAAAGATTAATCAAGTGATTAATCTCTGAGCGTAAAGAGTTCCGTGATTTGGGTGCTCATGGTAGGTTGTTCTATTCTTATGTGAATTGCTTCAATATATATATACATACATATACTCTTGAAGCAATTCACATAAGAATAGAACAACCTACCATGAACACCCAAATCACGGAACTATTTACGCTACCCACCATGAGAGCAAGGACAAAACCAGAACATAACGATGACAATACAGAAGACACTGTTCAACATAACAGGCCAATTACACCTGATTAATCTTTGTATGTAGATAGGAGCTGCCTCGTATGGGCCAATAGGCCATCCGCAGTTACCTCTATTCTCATGTTGCTAAGTGCTTCATCCCCCATTTATCCCTTATGTATTCCCAATGTTTTTACCTTTATTGTCTTATCACCTGACCCAGTGTGGGTAAAATCAACCAGTTCTGTAAATTCTTTTCACTTGAGAATGAACCGTGGAGGTTCAAAACATTGTGCAGAATTATATAAATAAGTAATACATTCTATAGTAATTCACTTTTTTCTTCACCTTGAAATTACAAAAATGAGTTTTGGAGAACTCCTCTTTCAGCTAAGCCCTGATGCTAAGAAAATAGAGGAATAGAAGCCCTAAATCAGAAGATAGTAAATACAGAATATGCGGTCATATTCAATGAGACATGTTTAAAAGAAAACCTGCTGCTAGTATACACCAATATATATATATATTAGTATATTTTGGTAGCAGTCTTTCTTGTAGACATATATTATTATATATGACCGAAAAAGTAAGATTAATAATTCTAACACAAATTTTCTCAATATTTCTTATGTTTCTTTTCACTGTCGATGGTAATTGAAAAATCAATTCAGAATTGATTTTCAATTACCATCGACAGTTAAAAAACAAGAAATAGAGAAAATTCGTGTTAGAATTATTAATCTTATTTTTTTGGTCATATTTAATAATATATGTCTACAATAAATATTATTATTATATATATATATATATATATATATATATATATATATATATATATATATATATATATATATATATATATATATATATATATATATATATATATATATATATATATATATATATATATGTGTATGTATGTATGTATGTATGTATGCATGCATATATGTATGTAATGTTGAATATGACTGAAAGGGTAAAATTAATGATTCTAACACAAATCTTTTCAATATTTCTTATGTTTTTTCACTGTCGAAGGAAGTTGAAAAAATGAACTGTCCAAAGTTCATTTTCAAACTATATTTATGGTCTGATGCCTAAGGGAAGCATTTCACAAGGCACTCCTTACATTTTCAAAGACATTTTCCAGACTCTGCCAAAGCTGAGTATACTGCAGGTACTGAGGCTCTGCCAATACTGCAGGTTTACTGATGACATATTTAAGCATGTAATTACCTAAGTGTAATTACATAAGTGTAGTTACTGGATGACAGCTATGCTCGTGGTGTCCCATCTTCCCAGCACTGTCATACAACGCTTTAAAACTACTGACGGTCTTGGCCTCCACCACCTTCTCACTTAGCTTGTTCCAACCGTCTACCACTTTGTTTGCTAAAGTGAATTTTCTTATATTTCTTCAGCATCTGTGTTTAGCTAGTTTAAATCTATGACCTCTTGTTTTTAAAGTTCCCGGTCTCAGGAATTCTTCCCTATCAATTTTATCGATTCCTGTTACTATTTTGAACATAGTGATCATATCGCCTCTTTTTCTTCTATCTTCTAGTTTTTGCATATTTGATGCCTCTAACCTCTCCTCATAGCTCTTGTCCTTCAGTTCTAGGAGCCACTTAGTGGCATGTTATTGCACCTTTTCCAGTTTGTTGATGTGCTTCTTAAGATATGGGCACCATACAACCACTGCATATTCCAGCTTTGGTCTAATAAAAGTCGTGAACAATTTCTTTAGTATTTCTCCATCCATGTATTTAAAAGCAATTCTAAGGTTAGAAAGTGTAGCATAGGCTCCTCGCACAATGTTCTTAATGTGGTCCTCAGTTGACAGTTTTCTATCTAGAACCACCCCTAGATCTCTTTCTTTATCAGAATTCTTTAAAAATTTCTCACATAATATATAGGTTGTGTGGGGGTCTATGTTCTCCTATTCCACATTCCATAACATGGCATTTATTAACATTAAATTCCATTTGCCAAGTGGTGCTCCATATACTTATTTTGTCCAGGTCTTCTTGAAGGGCATGACAATCATCTAAATTTCTTATCCTTCCTATTATCTTAGCATCATCAGCAAACATGTTCATATAATTCTGTATACCAACTGGTAGATCATTTATGTACACAATAAACATCACTGGTGCAAGAACTGAACCCTGTGGTACTCCACTTGTGACATTTCTCCATTCCGATACATTGCCTCTGATTACTGCCCTCATTTTTCTATCAGTCAAAATTTTTCATCCATGATAGAAGCTTACCTGTCACCCCTCCAATATTTTCCAGTTTCCAGAACAACCTCTTATGTGGAACTCTGTCGAAAGCCTTTTTTAGGTCCAGATAGATGCAGTCAACCCAACCATCTCTTTCCTGTAATATCTCTGTGGCTCAATCATAGAAACTGAGTAAATTCGATACACAGGATCTTCCAGATCGAAAACCATACTGTCTGTCTGATATTATATCATTTCTCTCTAGGTGTTCTACCCATTTAGTTTTGATTAGTTTTTCCAATACTTTCACTATTACACTTGTCAATGATACAGGTCTATAATTGAGGGGGTCTTCCCTGCTGCCACTTTTGTAGATTGGAACTATGTTAGCCTGTTTCCACATGTCTGCTACGATTCCTGTACACAGGGATGCCTGAAAGATCAGGTGAAGTGGAATGCTGAGCTCAGATGCACATTCTCTCAGAACCCATGATGAAACGCCATCTGGGCCAGCTGTTTTGTTCTTACCGAGCTCCTTGAGCATTTTTTCCACTTCGTCTCTAGTCACCTCTATGTGCTCTATGTTGTTCTCTGGAATTCTTATTGTATCTGGTTCCCTAAAGATTTCATTTTGTACAAACACACTTTGGAACTTTTCGTTTAGTGTTTCACACATTTCCTTTTCATCTTCCGTGAATCTATTTCGCATTTTCAACCTCTGAATATTATCCTTTACCTGCAATTTGTTGTTTATGAATTTATAGAATAGACCTGATTCTGTTTTACATTTGTCTGCAATCCCTTTTTCAAAATTTCTTTCTGCCTCTCTCCTCACTGCCGTGCAGTTGTTTCTCGCATCTTTGTATCGCTGGTATGTTTGGGGGTTCGGCCTCTTCCTGTATTGATTCCATTTTTGTGTCTTTTGGTCTCTAGCCCTCTCACAATTTCTATTGAACCAATCCTGTTTCCTAGTTCTGCATCTCTGTTTTGGTATAAATTTTTTTGTGCCTTTATCATATATTTCACAAAACTTGACATACATCTCATTCACTTCCTTGCCTAGCATCAAGTCTGTCCAATTATACTCACTAAAAAAATTTCTAAGGTCACCATAATGTCCTCTCCTGAAGTCTGGTTTTTCAACTGCTTCAACCTCCTTATTTTCTTCCAGCTTATAACGCATTGCATACTTTATTCCCAAAAAGACATGGTCACTTTTACCCAAGGGAGGAAGGTACTGAATGTCAAATATCTCTTCCTCCTTCCTGGTAAATATCAAATCTAGCATGGAGGGAATGTCCCCTTCCCTCATCCTCGTAGCTTGTTTAACATGTTGATACAAGAATGTTTCCAGGATGAGGTCTACAAATTTACAGGTCCAAAAATCTTCTGTTTTAGCTTCATATGCTTCCCAGTCTATGGATTTCAAGTTGAAGTCACCGACTATCAACAGTCGTGATCTATCATTATCCGCTCTCACTATAATCTCTCTCATTATTGTTATAAGACCTTCACGTTTACTATCTAGCTCCTCCTTTGACCATGTGCTGCTTGGCGGTGGACTATATGCATTTATTATCATTAGTTTATCATCCCCATGGCAGATCTCTAGTGCTATTATGTCAATTTCTTGTGGATTGGCAGTCATTATTTCGTTCACTTTTAGGTGTTCTTTTACCAGCACAGCAATGCCACCGCCTTTCCTAATTTTTCTGTCCCATCTCCAAATTGAGTAGCCCCTTGGGAATATGACCTCATTTAAAATTACATCTTCAAGTTTTGTCTCCGTGAGTGCAACAATGTCTGGTGTCTGCAGCTGTATTACATCACTTAACTCCAGTATCTTCAATCTCACTCCATCTATGTTGGTGTATGCAATCTTCAGGAACTTGTTCCCCCTCTCCTTATTCTTCACTCCCCCTCTCTCTATTGATTTTGTTGGTTTGCCTTTATGTACCACTTTACTGGTTTGCCTACCCCTATCACTTTGTAGAAAAAAGAATTTATTTCTTCTTCATTCCTGCTCTCATTTAAATGTTTTGCCTCGGCGAGGTTCAGTTTCAGCTTCTCTCTATCTTCTTTTGAAAGATCTCGTCTTAACGACCACCCTTTCCCATCCTCATCACTTTGCAATTTTCTAGCATTCCTTAGTACTTCTTCCATCTGTTTGGCACCGTTTAGGGTGATCCTCAAAGGTCGATCTTTCCCTTTTACGTACCTGCCTATTCTCCTGTAGTCGCACACATTCTCTATGGTTGTAAGACCTTCCACGAGGCCAACAATTTTATCTACTACTTTAGCTTCTTCTACAGCTCTTTCTGACCTAGATGTTATCGCCTTTTCTTTGCAGCCAAAAATGATCAGGGACTTACTCCGATCAACTGTGTTTTGCACAAACTTCAGGTTAGATGCCAATTCTTTTCTCACTTCCAGCCTAATGTTTGTTTTATCTTGGTTGCTGCAGTGTTTGACTTCCTTTACTGCTTCTTCTATTTTTTCCTTCTCCTTGGCCACTTGTGCATAAGTGAGTTGCATATCTTTCTTGCACTGTTCTATTCCCTGTGTAACTTCCTCCATCTGTGCTGACAAAAGCTGTTTCTCCTGTTGAATTTCCTTGCCTAACCTATTGTAGTCATTTATGTTTAAATTTACTTTAACTTCTTCCAAAGCTATTTTTAAGAGTTTATTTTCTTCTTCCATGGCTTTGCAATTTGTTTCCAATTGATTCTTATCCTTGCGCAAGTCTTTCACTAAACCCTCAAGACATAAAACTTTGCTATTCAAATGGTCATTACTTTCTTTCAATTTACTAATTATTTCTACATGAGAGTTCACTATAGCATCTAAATTTACCAACTTGTTATGTAGACTGCTAATATCAATGCTTTCTTCATTGAATCCCTCAAAATCAAGCTCTGTTTTGTTTTTCCCCTTGCCAGTGGCCATCTTGAATGTTCTTCTCTGCACTGTAAACACTAGGGCAACTTTTTCTCATCCGATTTTTCACTTCCCTTAGCACTTTCCTGTTATCTCACCTATTTTTCAAGAGCACTATACCTTTATGTTCTCTGGGACACCACTCACTACCATCAATCTGTACTACAATACTTAGGATTGTTGAAATATGCTGGAGCTTCTCTGCTTCAAGTGTTGACCCTAGGGGTGTCACCTTTTGAATGAGTGTAATTACCTAAGTGTAATTACCTAAGTGTAGTTACTGGATGAGAGCTACGCTCGTGGTGTCCCGTCTTCCCAGCACTCTTTGTCATATAACGCTTTAAAACTACTGACGGTCTTGGCCTCCACCACCTTCTCACTTAACTTGTTCCAACCGTCTACCACTCTATTTGCGAAGGTGAATTTTCTTATATTTCTTCGGCATCTGTGTTTAGCTAGTTTAAATCTATGACCTCTTGTTCTTGAAGTGCCAGGTCTCAGGAAATCTTCCCTGTCGATTTTATCAATTCCTGATACTATTTTGTACGTAGTGATCATATCACCTCTTTTTCTTCTGTCTTCTAGTTTTGGCATATTTAATGCCTCTAACCTCTCCTCGTAGCTCTTGCCCTTCAGTTCTGGGAGCCACTTAGTAGCGTGTCTTTGCACCTTTTCCAGTTTGTTGATGTGCTTCTTAAGATATGGGCACCACACAACCGCTGCATATTCTAGCTTTGGCCTAACAAAAGTCGTGAACAATTTCTTTTGTATATCGCCATCCATGTATTTAAAAGCAATTCTGAAGTTAGAAATTTTTTTTTTTCTTTTTCAAAATGTTTTTCTGCCTCTCTCCTTACTGCAGTATAGTTGTTTCTTGCATCTTTGTATCGCTGGTATGATTGGGGGTTTGGCCTCTTCCTATATCCATTTCATTTCTGTGTACAAATCCACAAGGGCCGTGACGAGGATTCGAACCTGCGTCCGGGAGCATCCCAGACACTGCTTTAATCGACTGAGCTACGATAGGGTTAAAAGGGTTGAAACTGAAGTTCTACTGAACTTGCTGGATCCCGTAGCCTCTCTGAGGCACAAACCAGGCTTTTACACAACCCCCCCCCCCCTGCATCCGAGCTATATCAATAGGCCGTTGTGTAAAAGCCTGGTTTGTGCCTCGGAGAGGCTACGGGATCCAGTAAGTTCAGTAGAACTTCAGTTTCAACCCTTTTAACCCTGTCGTAGCTCAGTCGATTAAGGCAGTGTCTGGGATGCTCCCGGACGCAGGTTCGAATCCTCGTCATGGCCCTTGTGGATTTGTTCATTTGATGCATCACGTTAGTGTGATCTGTGTCATTTCTGTGTCTTTTGGTCACTGGACCTCTTGCAATTTCTGTTGAACCAATCCTGTTTCCTGGTTCTGCTTCTCTGCTTTGGTATAAGTTTTGTTGTGCCTTTATCATATATTTCACAAAACTTGACATAAATCTTATTTACTTTCTTGTCTAGCAACTATTGTGTCCAATTATACTCTTTAAAAAAATGTCTAAGGTCCCCATAAAGTCCTCTCCTGAAGTCAGGTTTTTCAACTGCTTCAACCTCCTCATTTTCCTCCAGATTATCACGCGTTGCATACTTTATTTCCAAAAAGACACGGTCACTTTTACCCAAGGGAAGAAGGTACTGAATGTCAAATATCTCTCTCTTTCCTGGTAAATATCAAATCTTGCATGGAGGGAACATCCACTTCCCTCATCCTCATAGCCTGTTTAAAGTGTTGATGCATGAATGTTTCCAGGATGAGGTTTACGAATCTACAGGTCCAAAAGTCCTCTGTTCTAGCTTCATATGCCTCCCAATCTATGGATTTCAAGTTGAAGTCACCGACTACCAACAATCGAAAGAACAGTGTTCCTTCACCAGCAAAGCAACGCCACCCACTTTCCTAATTTTTCTGTCTCGTTTCCAAACTGAGTAGCCCCTTGGGAATATGACCTCATTTAAAATATCATCTTCAAGTTTCATCTCTGAGTTTAACAATGTCTGGCATCTGCAGCTGCATCACATCACTTAACTCCAGTATCTTTGATCTCACTCCTTTGATCTAGTGTGTACAATTTTCAGGAACATGTTCCCCTTCTCCTTATTCTTCACTACCCCTTTCTCTAGCAGTTTTGTCGGTTTGCCATTTTGTACCATTTTACTGGCCTGCCTACCCCATCATTTTGTAGAAAAAAAAATTGATTTCTTCTTCTTCGTTTCTGCTCTCATTTAGACATTTTGCCTCTGAGGGTCAGTTTCAGCTTCTGTCTTTCAAAAGATCTCTTCTTAACAACCATACTTTCCCATCCTCATCACTTTGTAATTTTCTAGCATTCCTTAGTACTTCTACCATCTGTTTGGTACCGTTTAAGGTGATTCTCAAAAGGCGATCTTTCCCTTTTACATACCTGCCTAATCTCCGGTAGTCGCAGACATTCTCTATGGTAGTAAGACCTTCCACGTGGCCAACAATTTTATCTAGTACTTTCGCTTCTTTTACAGCTCTTTCTGACCTAGATGTTGTCTCCTTTTCTTTGCAACCAAAAATTATCAGGGACTTACTTCGATCAATTGTATTTTGCACCAACTTTGGGATAAGATGACAGTTCCAATTTTTATGTAAAGTTATTTATGTCTGCCATCGCCAAGGGAAGGAACCAAAAAAGTTAGCAAAACAAAGCTGACTACTGTTTGGTTAGAAATGAGACCGTAGCCTCAAAACCACCATAAGAACACCCCCCCCCCAATCACGACGAAAACAAATGATAGAAAATTCGTGCAACTAATGTGAGCTAGTTTGCCCCACCTTCCCCTCTCTTTTGGGGGAGGATGGAGGCAGACCGGGTCAGCCAGCTGCTCCACCACCAGCTTGAGAGCTGGTGTAGCACAGTGCTGGTCACCTTCTCAGCTTGCTCTGGCTCCAGTCTCTTGTCTATAGCTATGATTTTCTGTGGAGGAGGAGGGTTCCTTGTGGCTTCCTGAAGCTATTTATACATGGGAGAAGGAGCAAATGGGCACCAACCAGGGAGAGGGAGCTCCACAAAAATCAAGACAAAATCAAGCCATTCACATGGCTTCAAAACACAACCCAAAAACCACAGAAGGGCACCAGGGACCAAGCAAAGAGAGAAGACTCCGAGCCACCAACTGCACAAAAACCTCCAATATACCCCCATACTCAAAAAGCAGCCCATGACAGATACGCCAGGACAGCCAAAGAGTATTGTACCTGTGCAGCCCATCCTTCTAAGGCCTCCAAATGTCAAGTAAACTGTCAAATTAAAGTGTCCTCCCCTAATCTACCAGAGATACCAAAACAGAAAACAGGACAGTGAGTCACTTTCGCAAGCCACTTCCATTTTCTAGTAAAACAATTTCTGGGGGGAGCCCCGTCGGCTCCCCAGAGCTATCCAGGCTGAATGGATATGTATAACTTTCTGGCATCAGTCAATGCATGAAGTTCTTGCCTACCGGGGACCACGAGCCAGAACCTGGCCCCCTCTAGAGAGGCACGAGGAGCAATGGCCTATAGACCCCCCCTTTATGATTGGGAGCATTTTATGTCTGCCATCGACCGGGACAGGCACCCAGAAAGGTAGGCGCCCCAAAACAAACCCCTATTCTGGTAAACTATTGCGACCGAAGACCGAACAGGTGGACAGAACTCCCCAAACGAAAATTAGCCCTCATGACGTCATCATATCGCCGCGCCGCTGTCTGCGCAACCACCCCCCTCCCCAGGAGGGGGAAGGGGAGAGCCCCAGACCCCACCGTCGGCGACCCAACCATCAGTTCTCAGGCTGATGGGATCTGGTGCGGTCGTGCCTCTGGCTCCTGTTTGCAGTTGCAGTTCTGTTCCTGGTGGTCTGAGCTGTCCCTTCCGGTGGTGTGTGGGCCAGGAGTATTATTCCACGGTGCTCGGGCTGCATGCGCCTAGGGTTATCTTCCCTAGGTGCCCTCTAAGTACTGCCCTTGGGGCTTAGGGCTACCTTCCCTGGGTCGCCTTGGGGTCTACCTCCGCTGTGCCGTGTACTGCTCGGTACTTGGCAGCCCTTGGGGTCAGCTGGGGTTTTTTCTTGCCCTTGTTTGTCTCTGGGTAGGGGTAGTTTTCGTCACTGGCAGGGATGCAGGGTACTGCACAGCTAGTTTTCACCTATAACAGCGGCCGGCTCTGTTCCGCCTGGGTACGTTGTCCTCTTGCGAGGTTTTTCTTTTTGCCTGGTGGGGGGTCTGCCTGTTTGGTCCCGCATTGCTGTTCTTGGGGTTTGTCTCCTGTTTGTCTACTTGGTGGTCCTCCCCGCTTGGCCCCCGTGAGTGTACACGTCCCGGGGGTTCAGCTATAGCAGTTTGTTGGTAGTTTTGGGTGCCGGTTCGCAGTACCCTGCCTGGGTTTCCCTTAGCGTGTTATCAAGGCTAAGGGCCCTGGAAAACCCCACGGGGGCTACGTGGTCTGATGGATGTGACTCCTGAGTCCCCCCTCGCGTCCTGCGAGTTTGACGGTTGCTCTGTCCCCTTGTCTCAGGGGGACACTCACCGGTTTTGCCTCCGCCATGCTGCCTGTTGGGTCGGTGATTGTTTTGACCCAGAGTCGTGCGACGTGTGTTGTCTGTACGTACTCCAGTTCACCCAGGCTACTGCGCCTGATATGCGGGCGAGGGCAGCTGAGGCGTTGCATGCTCGGTTTAGGTTGCTGCAACGTGCTAGAAGGTCGCTGCCCCGGATGCCCCGAGACTGCCCCGTTTTGGTTATAGGGACCCGGACTTGGGGGTGGGGGTCGCTTCGGCTCTGGTTCCGTCCGCCCCTCCAAGTCCTTCCCCTTCTGTTGCTCGTTCGGTCCCCCCCCCCCCCTGCTGCCGGCTCCTAAACGTCTGAGGGTTTCGGAGCCGGGGCAGGGTTTAGTCGGTTGTGAGACTCGGGCGGTCTCGGGGGTGTCCCCTTCTGGGGCAGGGGGCGGAGGCATTCGAGCCTGGTCCTTCTGCCGAAGCTTCTGGGTCTAGCCAGTGGGCCCCCTTTGTTCCTGCTTTGTCCCACCTTTTCTTTGGGGGTGGGGGCTCAGGAGGACGGCTCGGCCCCGGGCCCTCTGGGTGAGGTTCCTGGGGTTGGGGAGGGGTTGGCTTAGGGGCGTTGGGCCCCATTGGACCCCGCCTGGGTTTTTTTGCCCTCCGAGCGGGGCTTGGTGTTACAAGGAGAGGGGTTCTCTTTCGCTCCCTCCGCGTACGAATTGGATTTGGTGTCCACCCCTCCCCGAGTTCGGTTCCGTGATCCCGAGGGTTATTCGGTTCCGTCTTTCCAGAGGTTTCCCGCTTCCCGTGTTCCAGCTTCAGAGGTGCGGGAGGCCTTGGCGGCTTACCTCTTGCGTGACCCGGATTATGCCTTCCTGATAGAGCCTCGTTCCTTCGTGTACGGATCCCCAGGTTCGTGCTGGTTTCGTTATGAGGTTCCGGAGTTGTCCTGGTTGGCAGACTGTCCTCTTTTCGTTGGAGGCTTGGCACACGTTCTGTCAGTCCCGTGCGCTTGAGTGGCGAGAAGTTTCCTTGGCGTTGCAGGTTTTCCTGGGGGGCACTTTCGAGCATCTGAATGCTTGTATGTTCGCCCCTGCCCTTCCGTGGGATGTTGGTGTCATGCAGCTTCACGTGCAGGTTCCTTCCCTCTTGGCTGCCTTGACTGCGAAGGATTTGCGGACTCGTGGCCTGCTTGCTTCGGCTCTGCGTTTCTTTTCCCTCCTGGACCTATCCTCGGATTGGCTCGAGTTGGATGTGGGAGCGCTTGGGGCCGCTGCTGGGTCTGGTGCGCTGCCCTCGGCTGTGCGGGCGTCGTCTGCTTTGTTGAAGCTCTTCGCGCCCATCCTGCGTGATGTGGTTTCACGGTTCTATGCTTCTCGCCTCGTGTGTCGTCAGGCGGTGCTAGCTTCCTCCTTGGAGTCTGCCTGGGCCCTGGCTCTTCGTTTATCCTCGCCCTTTTGTCCGTTGCTGTTTGCAGAGTCTGCGGTGAGGTAGTATCTGCAGGCAGCCTCGGATAGTTGTTGGCCTATGTCGGAGTTGTTGTTGCTCTGGGGGGCTCGTGGGGGCCTTCCCGGAAGGGTCGTGCCAGGGCTCGGGGGTCTTTTCGTCGGAGTAGGCCTTTGGTGCCAGATTCGGGGCTGGCGGCGCCTTCGGTTCTGGCTGTTGCTGGACGGAGTGGGCTCCGTCCTGTTCGCCGCCTTGGTTCTCGCAAGGTGCGTCGGCCCTTTCGCGGTTCGCCCCATTGACGGGGCGATGGGGGGGCGGCTCGTCCGGTTTGCCCACGCCTGGTACCACGATTCATGGGCTTTTCGGGTCGTTTCACGCGGCCTGTGGTGGCGTTGGGTGGCTCTTCCTCCCTCAGGGGGTTCGGGGCTTGCGGGGCAGGCCTCTTCTCCTACGCTCTGTCAGGTCATCTCGGAGTGGGTTCGCTTGGGCGTAGTCGAAACGACGTCGTCCCTCAGGTGGATTTCCCTCCTGTTTCCGGTTCCGAAACGGGACTGCACGAACCTCCGGTTCATTCTGGACTTGTCTTGTCTGAACCCATGGGTGTTGTGCCCCTCCTTTCGGATGACTACGCTGTCCCAGGTCCGTTTTCTCTTGGAGAGGGGCGCTTGGATGGTTTCCCTGGATCTCAAGGACGCGTATTGGCACGTCCCGGTTCATCCGGAGTTCAGGGACTGGCTTGGTTTTGTTGTGGGGCATCAAGGTTACCGCTTTCGTTGTCTTCCCTTTGGGTTGAATCTGGCGCCACGCGTTTTCACACGCCTCACTCGGGTCGTGGTGACCCGCCTGCGTCTGCTAGGTGTTCGGGTGCTGGCCTGTCTCGACGACTGGCTGGTTTGGGCTCCCAGCCGGTCCGCGTGTCTGCTCGCCAGGGATTTGGTTCTTTCCCAGCTCGCCAGGTTCGGGTTCTTGGTGAACTGGCGGAAGTCCCATCTGGTTCCCTCTCAGGTTCAGTCTTGGCTGGGTCTGGTTTGGAACGCTCGGACAATCCTTGTCTCTTCCTCCGGCGGCTCTCTTGTGCCTGCGGTCCCGCCTTCGCCCGTTTCTGAGGGGTTCCCGGGTCACAAGGCGGTTGCTTGAGAGTTTGTGCGGGAGCCTGAACTTTGCTATGATGGTCTACCCGCCGGGTCGGGTGTGGCTTCGTCGGCTGTTCTGGTTCCTTCGGGGCCGGCCCTTCCGCCTCTCTCACGATCGTTGGGTTTGACCTCCGGGGGCTTTGCGTCGGTTGCTGCGTCGCCGGCTTCCTCTTCGGGTTTTTCGGGGTTCGGTGCCTTGGCGCCTTCCCATGCCCTCGCTCGATGTGTACACGAACACGTCGTCTCTTGGCTGGGGTTTTGTGACCAGTGCTCACCTGCCTAGCCAGGGACGGTGGGTTCCGTCTTTCCGTCGGGCTCACTGCACAGTGCGGGAGTTCGCGGCAGTGTGGATGTCGCTCCAGAGGATTCGAGTCGCTCGCGGATCGACGATCCGGCTCCATTCGGACTGCACCCCGGTATTTCATTGTTTGAACCGAGG
Organism: Procambarus clarkii; assembly: GCF_040958095.1. NCBI lineage: Eukaryota > Metazoa > Arthropoda > Malacostraca > Decapoda > Cambaridae > Procambarus > Procambarus clarkii. The sequence continues at coordinate 44,452,660 of NC_091157.1, forward strand.
GGGTTCGATGCGATCCTTGGCTCTTTGGGGCTGGTCGCTTCTGGTGACTCGTCTGCCGAGTTCTCGGGGTTTGGCTCTCCTGGCGGTTCATGTCCGGGGGGTGTCCAACGTCCTGGCGGACGGCCTGTCTCGGTTTCGTCCCCTGTCCTCGGAGTGGACGATCGATGCCGACTCCTTCCGTTGGCTGTGCCGGATGCTCGGGACTCCGGACGTGGATCTCTGTCGCGTCGGCGTGGTCGAGGCGTCTTCCCGTTTATGTGGCGCCCTCTCCCGACTGCGAAGCCGTCGGGGTCGACGCCTTTCGGCTGGACTGGGCGAGGTGGGATTACCTGTACCTCTTTCCCCCGGTTCCGCTGTTGCTCCAGGTCTTGACTCGCTTGGAGACTTACCAGGGTCGTGTGGTCCTTCTGGCTCCTTGGTGGCCGGCCCAGCCTTGGTTTCAGGCACTGCTTGCTCGGTGTCCGTACCTGAGGGTCTTCCCGCGGCTCCGCCTCTTTCAGCAGATCGGTCCGGCCCTGTACGAGGCTGGTTCCATCTTCTCCTCGAGTCTTCGCGTCTGGTGTTTTTGACTCGGGTTTATCATTCGTTGTATGGTGCGCAGGTGGCTTCATTGTTGGTCTCCCACCTGCGTGCTTCTTCTCAGCGGCAGTATGAGGTTTCCTGGTGGTCCTTCCGGTTTTTCCTATCTCTGCGTCGGTGTTCTTCGGTCTCTGATAGGGTTGTTCTGTCCTTTCTCTCTTGGCTGTTTCAGGACTGTCATCTTATGCCGAATACTGTCGCTTCGTATCGTGCGGTGTTGGCGGAGCCGCTTCAGCTTGCTTTCGGAGTTGATGTTCTTTTGCCCCGTTTCGCAAGTTATCCCGGGCGTTGTTTCACCTCTGGCCTGCTCATGCGCCGCCTGAGCCGTCTTGGTCTTTGGACCGTGTCCTCTCGTTTCTATCTCTGCCCCGGTTTGTGGTGGCCTCTTCCGTTCGGGATCGTTTTTCCAAGGCTCTTTTCCTGTTGGCATTAGCCTCGGGGGGTCGGGTTGGCGAGCTTCATGCTCTCCTCCGGCGCCAGGGTTTCTGCTCTTTCGGTCCTGGTGGTCGTTTTGTTCGTTTGCAGCCATCTCCCTCTTTTCTGGCGAAGAATGAGTCGGCTGCGTTCCGGAGGGGGCCGTGGGTTGTTGATGCTTGGTTGGTCCGGTCGGGGGTGCATCATGTGTTGTGTCCTGTTGCGGCTCTCCGCCGTTATTTGCGCGCCACGGCTTCTGTTGCCGGGGATGCGCTCTGGGTTAATCCGGTTTCCCTTCTTCCCTGTTCCCGGGCTCGGGTCTCTCAGGTTGTCCGCAGGGTTATTAAGTGTAGCCAGCCTGTGGTTTTTCCCTGGGCCCACGACGTTCGTAAATTTGCTGCTTTGGCGGCTGTCTTTGCCAACATGTCTTGGGTGGACATTCGGGCCCGGGGTTTTTGGAGATCGAACAGGGTCCTGGCCGCTCGCTACCTGGTGAATGTTCCTTGGGCCTCGTCGGGCCTGCGTTGCTTTGGGTCGACGGTTGCAGCCAGTTGTCTCGCCTTCGCGTTGAGGAGTGAGGACTGACCGCCGCCCGGGTAAGTCCCTGTTTTTTCCTTATCTTTGGGTAGTTAGCTCCAGGGAGCCGACGGGGCTCCCCCCAGAAATCCAGCGTTGAATGTAATGAAACGGCATTTTCTGAGTGAGTCCCGGAGGCTCCCCGGCATCCCTCCCTCCCTCCCTCCGGTCGGTCGGCGGTGTTTTTCGCGTTTTTGACATCCAGCCTAAGAACTAATGGTTGGGTCGCCGACGGTGGGGTCTGGGGCTCCCCCTTCCCCCTCTTGGGGGGGGGGGGGTTGCGCAGATGGCGGCGCGGCGATATAATGACGTCATGAGGGCTAATTTTCGTTTGGGGAGTTCTGTCCACCTGTTCGGTCTTCGGTCGCAATAGTTTACCAGAATAGGGATTTGTTTTGGGGCGCCTACCTTTCTGGGTGCCTGTCCTGGTCGATGGCAGACATAGAATGCTCCCAATCATAAAGGGGGTCTCTACAGGCCATTGCTCCTCGTGCCTCTCTAGAGGGGGCCAGGTTCTGGCTCGTGGTCCCCGGTAGGCAAGAACTCCATGCATTGCCTGATGCCAGAAAGTTATACATATCCATTCAGCCTGGATAGCTCCGGGGAGCCTCCGGGACTCGCCCAGAAAATGGCGTTTCATTACATTCAACGCTGGATTTTTGGCCTTATGTAACGCATACGAGTGAAAAGCGACATTCTTTGTAGGAGGACAGGTTGACATGGGACTGCCTATTCTTAATAGTGACCAACCTTATGCCTTATTTAGAACAGTGAGTAACATTCTGCAAACATTTCCCTGCTCCATGATGAAGTCTGTGTTTTGTGATAAAAAACAGCTCTGTGTTAATGAGTGCAGTATTATTTTATTCTGCATTGATTTTGAAATCAATAATGACTCTTTCAAATACAGCTTTGAAACAAGCAATTGATGAGGCAGCCTGTGTCGATATTGGCCGAGACGTGCATGAGAGCAACACACACACAGCTGGCATTTTAAGCCAAAGCCCCCCACACACAACGATGGAAGTACACCAGCAAATGGAAGTGGGGGTTGGGACATAGGGGTGCCTGAGGATGAAGGTGGGGTATCACAAAATTAACATTTTGTGCAGTGCCATAAAAGTGAAAATTATTACAGTTCACTACTAGTTGCTGTTGTGTATGGTAGCAGGTTATGGGAGACAACTTTGTACACCATTAAAATATTCTAAAACTGCAGTACATAGCTGTTGGTAATAAAAGATTCGTTAAAATCAATGACTGATAGAAAAATAAAAGCATTTAGGGGCAGGTTATCTGGGAAGTTCATGAATAGACACGAATGCCAAAGAACTTGAATTCGAATGTGATTAATTGCAAAAGTTAGTGAGGAAAAACAGTGCAACCATTTAAAAAGATCTTGAACAGTTAATATATAGTATAGTTCTTAATACTTAAAAATAAGTGTTAAAATATGTCCAATAATTAATTCTAAATTAAATTTTATATGGTTTAATTTAGAAAATATTATGATTAAGTACATTTTCAGATGCAGACAGTCACGTGTAGGCTTTATTACCCCAAAAACTACGTAACTGCTGTTACTGTTAAAGGATACTACAAGCCATTCATGGTATGGGACATTATTGTCTGCAAATGGAGAACAAAACAAAAAAAAAGGTATTTTGATGAAACCCAAATTGAAAAAAAAACAGCATTGAATGTACTGAAATGCCAATTTCTGGGCGAGTTCCAGAGGCTCTCTGAAGCAATCATATACTGATCAGTGCTATACTATCAGGCATCATCAGTCGTGGAGTTCTTATTGGCCTTATTGGCAAACTGCCTACATACAAATTACGTCTGAATTTAGTCGTTTGCTTGTATGGCAGAAAATGGGCGTACTGTAGTTTGAAAATGAAAAATATGTAATTGAAAATGCATTTTGGATTTTTTTTTCCAAAACAACAAGTTAAGGGTCCTCTGGTAGGTTAAGAGGGCAAGAAGTTCTCCTAAGGTTTCAAAACGTCGTGAAAACCATTAATTGAAAGTTTCCTCTCCTAACCTAATCGAGTAAGCCAGAGGACTCAAACAGAAAACGAAAACAGTACATCACTTTCGTGAGTTGATTTCATTTCAGGTTACAGTATGTCCATTTTTGGTCGTAACGCGCATACAAGTGAAAAGCGACGTTATTTTAAGAGGACGGGTTGGATCATGAGACAGGACTTGGTCCCCTCTGAGAGGTGCAGAGCGCGATGGCCTATGAAACTTTATATTTAAAGTGTAATAATACTTACCACCACCAGGAAAGCACCCAGAAAGGTAGGTGAACCAAAAACTACTGCATGGTTTAAAAAGTGAGGCCACAGCCTCGAAAGTGCCAAAACAAACATCAAATTCAATCGAAACTTTTGCCTGCAAGAATGCCCCCACCATCCCCCCCCCCTCATTTGGGAGGGGGGGGAGGAAGAAAGCGTACTGGATCAACTAGCTCACAACTAACCTCGGTTCAAAGCTGATAAACCATACCGACGCTCTGGAGAAGGGCTGAGGTCAGGGAGCGTCCAGGACTTACCCAGAAATTGGCATTCATTACATTTAATGCTAGTTTTCTTGGGGAGCCCCATTGGCTTCCTGAAACTAACTACCCACAGAGAAGAAAAGAAAAAAACACACACCATGGGAGGAGTCAGCATCGCAGGCATGAAGCTGAAGAAGAGATAGGCAGCTGTGACACATGCCCCAAAGCAACACAAGGCTACTGATACCAAGATAGCAGGCTGCCAAGACCCCGTTCGCCCACCAAAACTCTCGTGCCCGAAGATTGGCCCAAGACATGATTGAAAACAGCCATGAGAGCAGCAAATACACGGTTAGCATGATCACAAGGTCAGACCGCAGGCTGGCTAGATTGAGTGACTGTGGACAACCTGACACACAAGCACTGGAACAGAAAACCAGCGAAACCAGAAACCCTCAAAGCATTCACCAAAGCAGGACCAGCAGCATGAAGGTAGCAGTGTAAAACCGTTGCCAAACAAAGTGCACAATGAACCTCCGGGTGCTACATAGTCTTCCCGGGTTGGTGCCTTCTTTTGATAATTACTTACTTATGAACCTCCGGCCGAACCAATCAAGCATCCACAACCAAAGGACCCCTCCAAAAGCCAGACGACACATTCTTCACCATAAAAGAAGGAGCTGGCTGCAACTGAACAAAATGCCCACCAAGGCCAAAGGACAAAAATAATGCGATGGAGGAGGGCATGAAGCATGCCCACCCGACAACCAGAGGCTAGGAAGCGAGACCAACCCCCACAAACACTAAACATTACAGCATCAAGATTGCAACAACAGCCATAGCAGACAAAACCCTGAGATGGAGCTTGGAGAGAACAAACAAATGAAAGGGGGAAGCAGAAGGAAGAGCCAAAGCCCATGTCAAGTCTAAAACACCAGGCCAATCAGGCTTGCCAACATGCAAGATGGGAGATGAACATGAAAAATCTTCCACCCGGAGAAAGGAAGCATCCAACAGAGGGTAAACTTAAAAACAGAGGGCAGAGCACCATGAAAAGAAAACAAGTTGAGCGACCCCCCCCCCCCTCTTCCCTCCCAGAGGCCACAAATGGCAGTACAAGGAGGCATAGGTACGCTCGACAGAACCAAGGGTAAACAGCATGAAAGGTAACCGCCACCAAAAGAGCCAACATGGTTAAGGAGCAGAAGCTACACAAAAATGTATGCAGGAAGGGATGCAAAAACCTCAAAATCTGCCACACAAGACACACCACCTGCTAGTCAAGTGTGCAGGATGGCAAAACCAGCACCAAGCCCCAAGGAAAACAAAACAGTCCACTAGCCAGGAATACTCCAGATCCTAGGAACACCCCTAAAGAGGGAGGAAGAACTGAACCAAAAACTTGGAGACACAGGAGGTGCACACAAAGGGCCTCCTGAGCTGCTACCACCACCACCGGAACCTGGGAGGAAGAACCTCCGAAGGACAAGTCCTTAGAACCCAAAGGCCCACAGAAATGAACCCAATTCAAGGAAACACACAGAAAAAGTGGGATAAGAAACCCCCCTCACCCCAGCAGGAAAGACTCATTGCAAAACGCCCAAAAGCCAACGAAAGGTCAAATGGGACCCAGAGGCCCCTAACTAACACCCCCCTTCCCCCAATCCCCGAGAACAGCAGTAGATGGTCCCGAGGCACAGCTCTCATTCATTCCTACTGCCTGGAATAGAAAAATTAAGTCCAAGGGAAAAATCTTCAAAAAAAGGGGGTCAACTGGGAAAACCCAGAAGGTTTGGTGGGCGCAAGAAGCTCAACTACCCCTGCATCCGTGTTGGAATGGGCTAACCCCAGATTCACCCAAGCCATATCCCGAGCTAAACACTGACCCGAAACAAAGCCCTCAAACACTTTGGAGCCAAAAGCAGGGTGATGAGCAGAGCAAAACCAGTCCACCTGGGAAGGCCTTCACCTCAACCAAGGTCGAGGTGACCAATGCCCCCAAATCCTGCACTAAGCAGGGCAAATCCAGGGGTATCCAACAGAGTAATACAACCAAGACCGCTGCAAAGTTGAAAACCAGGAATACAAAGAGGTTGCTGCCTGAAAACTCCGAGCTGCAACAGAGGAAAGGGAAGGCTAGAGCACATGAGAAGAACAAGTGCCACATGACTCGGGGTCGTAGGTGTCACCGACCCAACAGGCAGCATGGCGGAGGCAGAATGTATGAACGTCACCAGGTAGCACAGGTGACTAACAGGAGAGTGAGAACTCTGAAGAGGCAACCATATTACAACTGAGTCCATAGGGGATTTCCAGGGCCTGTCGGGTATGAACTCTGCAGGAAGCCCAGGCATTGAGAATGCTACACCAGTAGAACCCTTGTAGAGAGCAGGCAACCTAGCTACCCAAACCCAACACAAACGTCACAGGGGGCAACAAGGAAGGTTCAGCCCCCCACACCCTAGGAAGACCTAATAAGGTGAAAGGTAGAACCTCCAAGCAGAAAAAAAACGGTGTTAGTGACCAAGCCACGCAAAGGGGTAACTAGGAAGAAACATTGGCAAGCCTATGTACTAAGAGCTGGTCATGCAATCTCAGTGTGACCCACAAGCCAAAAACACTCCCAATCCCAGGGAAGACAGTCACAGACCAACAGCTTACCTTAAGGGTGAAGATCACCAAGTGAGGAGGCCCCCCTAAAGAGAGCATACCCTGTACACCCCAGGGAAGGTAACCCTGACTGTGCAAGGGCAGTACTCCAAGAGTGCACAGGAAAGAGAACCCTGTACTCATTCTGCTCCAAGTACACACAACTCCTGGATCTCACTACACAGCTGCATACAAACAGCCTTAGAGCAGGGGTGCCAGAACCAAAACACTATGCCCGAAATGCTATACATGTTAGTGGGTTTGCAAACAGAGAAGCACACCAGTTCTCAAGCAGATACACAAGCTTCTGGAGCTTGAGAACTCAAAGATCTTTGCATCATATCTGGATGATAGTGCTGGGGAGGGCTATGCAAGTGGTGTTCTTAATACCATCAATATACCGAGATCATCGATAACAGGTGGACAGTGGCGATTGATATGAAAATACACAAATCTGGAAACAAGTTTTGTCCCAGGGTCTCTGAACCAGAACTGATGAAATCAAAACAAAGATGGGGGATGGGGCCGGACTGGATAGGACACGGTCGTCAGTAGAGGCAGCAAAAGATGCAGAAACCTTCAAAGGTTTTACTCAGAAATAAATTCAAGGTGGTGGTTTTCAAGACAGGTTAGGTTAGAGATAATTGAGGATATACTAAAGTAGTATAAAGAAAAAGTGCTTAAATTAGAAGAAGAAATGGAACTCTCAGGAGTGAGTTTAGCACTTTAAAAGGAAGTATTCTTTAGCAAGATAATTACTGCATTAACAGACAAGGTAAAGAATCAGGAGGAACAAATCAAGGAACTAGTGAAAGAAATTGAGGTATGGAAAGTGAAGAGTAGTGACTTTGAAGAAATGAACAAGAAAATAGACTCATATGGTGAACAACTCCAAGGTACCCTGAGGGTAAACATGAAGTTAGGCAAGGATAGGCAAAGAAAAACTTGATTGACAACTCACATAGAGGAGGTTAATAAAGAACTAGAAAAGTACAAGAAGGAACAAAAGAGACATATCCGCAAGCTGTAATAGAAAGAGAAACAATCAAGGAAGTGTGTTTGGAAGTCAAAATCAGAAATGACCAACAAGAAGCAGAAATTAGGCAAGCAATTAGGAAAGAACTGGTAACCAACAGTAAACTAGTACAAAACACTGCAATAGAAATAAGTCCATAATAATTTTGGGCTGTTTAAAAAAAGAAAATACTGTATCATCTAGGGTGGACAGAGCAGCAGAAAATATGAAAATCAAAGAAAATAGTAGGATTAGGAGAAGGCCTAAATTAAAAGGAAAATGTCAGTGATTTTAGGATAGGAAAATATGAGAAAGACAAGAACCACCCCTTAAGGGTGACATTTAATGGTGTGAAACACATGATGGAAATGCTTAGAAATGCCAGGAAATTGCAGTGTGATGAGGATGAGAAACTTTGGTCAATAAGACAAGACCTCTCAAAGGAAGACAGATCAAATCTGAAAATGAACCTCATTGAAGCAAAATGTCTAAATGGGAAAAGAAATGAAGAAAGAAAGAAATTCCTTTTTCTACAAAGTGTTAGGGGCTGGAAAGCTAGTGTAATGGTAAATAAAAACAAAGCAACAAAATCTTTAGTGGAAAGGGAAGTAAAGAACAAAGGAAAAGGGAACATGTTCCTAAAAATTGTATATACCAACATAGATGGAGTGTGATAAAAAATATTAGAGCTGAAAGATAAAATTCAGCTTAAGGTTCCAGATATAGTCGCATTAACAGAGACTGAAACTTGAAGAAATTATTTTTAATGAGGTTGTATTCCCAAGGGGCTACTCAGTTTGGAGACATGACAGGAAAAACTAGGAAGGGGGAAGGTGTGGCTGTACTGGTGAAAGAACACCTGAAGGTAAGCGAGTTAATACTTGAAAACCCTCGAGAATTTGACATAGTGGCATTGCAGGTCTGCAATCAGGATAATAAACTGATAATTGTAAATGCCTACAGCCCACCAGCAAGCAACTCATAGACAAAGGAAGAACTGAATGACAAACGAGAGGGCCTCATAATGGTCATGAGATTATAGTAAACACAGATACAGATAAATCACGATTGTTGGTATTGGGGGACTTTGAAGCAATAGACTGGGAGGCTTACGAAGCAAGAATGGAGGACATTTGGACAGGCAGATTTGTAAACCTAATTCTGGAGACATTCGTGTATCAACACGTCAAGCAGGCTACAAGAATGAGGGAAGGGGATGTTCCGTCAGTACTGGATCTAATACTCACCAGGAAAGAAGAATTGATATTTGACATCCAGTACCTTCCTCCCTTGGGAAAGAGTGGTCATGTCCTTTTGGACATTAAACATGCTTTGAGATATAAGCTAGAAGAAAATGGGGACATTGAAACAGTTGTTGAACTCGATTTCAAGAAATGTGTGAAATGCTAAATGAACAGTTCGAAAGTGTGTTTGTACAAAATGAGGATTTCATAGAACTTGACCCAATACCAATTCTAGAGCAAGACATAGAATACAAAGAGGTATCTAAAGACGAAGTGGAAAAATTACTCAAGAGGCTAGGAAGAAATAAAGCAGTTGGACCTGATAGAGTTTCAACCTTGGGTGCTGCAAGAATGTGCAACCGAGCTGAGCATTCCACTCCAATTAATATTCCAGACATCCTTGTGCAAAGGAATCTTAGCAGATATATGGAAAAAGGCAAACATAGTACCAATAAAAAAAAAAATGGTAGTCAAGAGGAACCACTAAATTATAGACCCGTATCATTAACAAGTGTGGTAGTCAATACACTAGAAATTATAGTTAATGCCAAATGGGTTGAACACCTAGAGATTAATAACAAAATAACGGACAAACAGTATGGTTTTCGAACAAGAAGATCCTGAGTAACAAATCTACTTAGTTTTTATGATAGAGCCACTGAGATAATACAGGAAAGAGGTGGTTGGGTTGGCTGTGTGTATCTTGACCTAAAGTCTTTTGACAGAGTCCCACACAAGAGGCTGTTCTCGAAATTGGAACATGCTGGAGGAGTGACAGAGAGACTTCTGACATGAATTAAAAACTTTCTAACTGACAGACAGACGAGGGCAGTAATCAGAGATAATGTATCTGACTGGAAGTGTGTTACTAGCAGAATACCACAGGGTTCAGTTCTTGCACCTGTAATGTTCGTCGTCTATGTAAACGAGCTACCAGAAGGAACACAGAATTATTTGAACATGTTTGCAGATGAAGCTAAGATACTGGGGAAGATAGGAGGTGCAGACGATTGTAATGCCCTTCAAATCGATCTGGATAAAATAAGTGCTTGGCGTGTAAAGTGACAAATAGAATTCATTGTAAATAAATGCTGTGTTATGGAATGTGGATTTGGAGAAAATAGACCACAGACAACTTACAAATTATGTGGAAGGGAATTACAGAACTCTAATAAAGAACTAGGGGTGGTTTTTGGATAGCAAGTTGTCACCAGAGGAACACACAAAGAACATTGAGAGAGGAGCATATGCATCTCTTTCCAACTTCAGACTTGCTTATAATTATATGGATGGTGAAATACTTAAACTGTTTATGACTTTTGTGAGACCTAAACTGGAATATGCAGCAGTTGTATGGTGCCTAAATCTCAAGAAGCACATAAAGAAACTGGAAAAGGTGCAGCAGTATAAGGTTAGCATGCTACAACATGATTTCCGGAACTGAAAAACAAGAGTTATGAGGAGAGACTACAGACATTAAACATGACAAAATTAGAAGATAGAGGAAAAAAAGGTGATATGATTACCACATACAAAATTCTTGCAAGAAATGACCAAATTGACAAAGAAGACTTCCTGAAACCAGCAACATCATGAACAAGAGGACACAGATTCAAGCTAAGGAAACAAAGATGCCAAAAAAAAAAAATTAGAAAATTTTCTTTTGCAAACAATGGTAGACAGTTGGAACAAGTAAGGTAAGGTGGTGGTGGAGGCCAAAACTGTCAGTAGTTTCAAAGTGTTATACGACAAAGAGTACTGAGAAGACGGGACACCATGAGCATAGCTCTCATCCTGTAACTACAATTAGGTAATTACACTTAGGTAATTACCAATATTATGATGGACACCCACAAATCCAACATATGTCCTGTACAGAAAGAAAGAAAGAAGAAATAAAAGAAACAAATACAGAAAAGAGCTGAAGTAATAAACAGAAAGAGCTGGAGTGCAATTGGGAGCCATAAAATCCAAGCGGGCTGCAGAACCAAACCAGGCAATCCTGTATCAAAGGCACGAAGCAACCACTAAGCTGATGAAGGCGATTGGAGCCAGAGCAAGAGATGTTTACACCCGAGCACACATCTGTGAGGACTGAGGTTGGTGTGAGCCGGCTTACTCAGTACACCTCCCTCATCCTCCCCAACAAGGGGAGATGGTGGGGCAAACTAGCCAACGATAGTTTCGAGTAAATTTGGTGATTGTTTTATTGTTGGGAAGAGTTCTTTTGGCAGTTTTGAGGCTGTGGCTCCACTTTTTAAGCCATGCAGTAGTTTGTTTTGGTTCGCCTATTTTTCTGGGTGCTTTCCTGGTGGTGACAAATATGATTACACTTTAAATGTAAAGTTTTCATAGGCCATCACTCCCTGCACCTCTCTGAGGGAACCAGGCTCTGGCTCATGGTCCCAAGTAGGCCAATAAGAATGCCGCAATTGATGGCACCTGATAGTATGGTACTAATCAGTATATCATAGCTTCAGGGAGCCAACAGGGCTCTCCCCCAGAAAAATACTAGATCTTTAAAGAATCTTGCTGTATATATATGCACTGATTTTTTTTTTTTTTTTTTTTTTTTTTTTTAAATAAAAGTGATTTAGAGAAAGCTAGCATATTGGACAAGCTATGCACTGTCCATGACAATGATGGCTTCTAATAATTAATACAGGATGTGTCAGGAAAGTGAGACGAATATAAATGTCAGGCATCAACTTAAATAACATTCAATACTCATTTCAGACTGTTGAGATGTGGATATCAAAACCCTTTTCAAGATAGACAAATAAATCACAGATTTATGCACAATCATTTGCCTATCTTTCATAAAACTTGTTTCCACATTCTTTAAGTCATCAAGAGCATACCAGAATGTTATAAAAGTAGTCATAGGGTGAGTGATAACCACAACTAGGGTAAGAGGCCAAAGGCTTTCAGGGCCTAAAACTGAGCCGAGCCCAAGAAGGGTCACAAACAGCCATACACATATCATTACGATTCACTCACTTGTGGGCACGTTCGCTCTATTTCGTAGTATTCGTGAAAGAATATATTCCTCTGAAAATTGAAATGGGTGACTGTTAGTGTGTTAGTTGCTTGTGACACACAACATACGAATGATGGGAGTCACTGTTAGTCAGTTATAGCCACAAGCGGCACTAATGTTGGACGAGTTTTAAAAGTAAGAATTAATGCCACTGGTATGAGAAGCTGGCACCAGCAAGCACAAAGAGATGAATTTAGAGGTATTTCTCATTATATTCTTATTTTTACAAACTCATCCTTGATCAACCTAAATAAAGGACTGCACAAAAAAAAATGAGCAATAACATATTTACTAAAATTAAAAAATCAAACTTCATAGATAACAAAGGTATCAAACTTCAAAATACAGTATATATCAAAGAAGTACTGTATCATATATATGCTGTATTCTAGATTAGCAAAAGAGGCACAAATATACTAAATTATTTAAATTTAAATAAAGCAAAATTTTAATTCCTACAGTCACACTTACAATTTAAATTGAATTGCTGGAAAATGTTTATGATAAACTAGACAAAAATGTAAATCAACTGCATGGGGAGTAATTTAATGATATGGGATAAAGTATTGAAGTCTATGCCATTATACTCTCTTTTTTTTGTTTTATAATAGGCAGGGAGAAGAATCATGGTAGTGAAGATCGCTAAAATCTATGTTATAAATATTATTTATGCAGAACATCAGTCACCTCAAAGTGCTGATTATGAGATTATCTATTTATTCCCATTTAATTTATTGTGTCAGGATACAAGTAGCCAATTTATACATACAGTATACGTTAGGCTTATATTGAGGTCCCCACTCCCAGGGTCGAATTACTGACCCTTACCATGATGCCACTTCACAACAAACTGACTAACTCAAGGGTACCTATTTACTGCCTGGTGGACAGGCACATTAGATGATAGGAAACGCACCCAGGATTTGATCTGTCCTATCCAGGATTCGAACCCAGAATTCTCAATTGAGAGTCTGGAACAAACCTGACTGTACTACCGAGACCCTCTAAGATTTGTGAAAAAGTTAATTACACATTCCCTCATTACTACAGTACTGTATATTTATCCACTTTAGAATGTACATTCAAGTACGTTATATCTAATTTTGGTTGTAACTTGTACACACCATTACAAAATATATGCAGATAAAATTTAATAACCTAACTGGATAGCAGCAGGGAAAACTAAGTGTTTAGAATAAAAAAATCAAATGATCTGTAACACAAGGAAACTGATCACAGTAAATTTGAAAAAGTAAGTGAAAAAGAAAATCTAACAAGAGCAAAGTATATAGGTTAAGCAACAATTTTCAAAGTTATATACAGTACTGTATATACTATATGTACCAACATTTGGAATTCTAGTATGATGATTTTACTAAATGTGAACAACTCTGTAATGGTGATTAATTTTCTGAGCTCACATCAAAATGTATAATATGATTTTAGCAATAACAAACCGAAGGCTAATCAAGGATAAGCAAGTCACAACTAGACAGCAGACAAATCTGTAGTTACTTGCTTGACAGTGGCATAGTGATTAAGCTAAAACAAAAAGAGGGCAAAGGTAGGATGAAGTAGCAGCAGGTCACATATTAAGATAGTAATACAATATTAAAAAGAAAGAACTGGCACGAATCTACCTTTTTGGTGATGGACGTGTTCTTGTCTGGTGGAGGTACTGCCATGTTGGAGAAGGGCACCTCCATGGAGTATTTTATGGAGTGCAGAAGTTGTACCACTACGTTGCTCACATTCTTGAAGGACAATTTTCTGCGGTGCGAGGATCCAATGGCTGACCAAACCTGAAGTGTGTTGAAGAGGAACGGCTGCAGTGATGAAAATGGTGGCAGTGATGAAGTTGTTGTAGCATTACATAATGCCCAATACATAGGTCAGATGGTGTTGGAGTCCCATTCATAGCCCCAAAACAGCAGTCGAGGCAGTGGAGGTCAATGCAGAATACACCACAGGTTGGCCAAGTTGATGGATGTGTTGAGGAAGAGAAGTGTGGAGATGGTAGGGCCACAAGAGGAGAAAGGCAGTGATAGGTAAAGCAGAAGATCCAACTTCAATGCTCTACACACCACCACCACTCCTCAAATATGCCCACCATCCCCACAGAAACAAGAAGAAAGGTTAGATGCTGATTATATACAAAAGCTCTACACACAAGTTCCTTCATTAACTCCATCTACATTCTACATATGCACATAACTACACATCTCTCAACAAACACTATTATATATTTTCTTAACAAAATATTCCTTCATGATCTGTACTATTTATCACGGAACTTGTCTGACTGGACTGAGCTAAATTAAAAACAGATTCACGCCTAAGGAATTACTGAATACCGTCATATACAGTACCAGAATAAGAGTTTGTATTAAAATTCTGCCCAATGTAATAAAACAAAATATATTTTTTGAGGGTAGCTCTCCAACAGCTCTCTAGAGTTATCTTAATGAGACTGCTTCATACTAACATAACAGATAATATTTATTTAGCCTACCAGAGACCAGAGCCTCAGAGATGCAGGGAGAGAAGTGAGAATTTGTGTAGCTTAACAGGCAACTGGAATGTTCACTGAAAATGAAGCCTTAAAACTGCCAAACAACTTTACAAACGATTCACACAGAACAGGGAATTCACTCAAACTACCTCAAAACTCATTAGTACAGATTACCACCACCAGGCAGCACAGCCAAACCCAGCTTCCCAGACCAGCCAGTTCTGTTATTGATGTGGTAGCATTAAGCTCTGTCTGTAGTGCTCCAGTCTGCTTGATGCAGCCACGCCCCACTGCTTTAGAGTGTTAGCCATCCTTGGACTTAGTTCATCCTGTGTGGACCATTTGCTTGTGAATTGCTTTCCTGTTTTAGTTTTAGCTTAACATGTGGTTTTTTTATCTGGATTGTTGTGTAAGCTTGGCCTTCATTATGTTTTTGGATGATTACCTAAGTGTAGTTACAGGATGAGTGCTACGCTCGTTGTTTCCCATCTTTCCAGAAAAATTGCATTAGTGGGCTCGACCTGGAAACCGTCAGGACTCTGGAGGTCATTGACACAACCTAACCATGACTCTTCGTGAGTGAGTGAGTGAGTGAGTGAGTGAGTGAGTGAGTGAGTGAGTGAGTGAGTGAGTGAGTGAGTGAGTGAGTGAGTGAGTGAGTGAGTGAGTGAGTGAGTGAGTGAGTGAGTGAGTGAGTGAGTGAGTGAGTGAGTGAGTGAGTGAGTGAGTGAGTGAGTGAAATTACCTAAGTAATTACCTAAGTGTAGTTACAGGATGAGAGCTACGCTCGTGGTGTCCCGTCTTCCCAGCACTCTGTCATATAACGCTTTGAAACTACTGACGGTCTTGGCCTCCACCACCACCTCACTTAACTTGTTCCAACCGTCTACCACTATTTGCAAAGGTGAATTTTCTTATATTTCTTCGGCATCTGTGTTTAGCTAGTTTAAATCTATGACCTATTGTTCATGAAGTGCCAGGTCTCAGGAAATCTTCCCTGTCGATTTTATCAATTCCTGTTACTATTTTGTACGTAGTGACCATATCACCTCTTTTTTCTTCTGTCTTCTAGTTTCAGCATATTTAATGCCTCTAACCTCTCCTCGTAGCTCTTGCCCTTCAGTTCTGGGAGCCACTTAGTAGCATGTCTTTGCAAATTTTCCAGTTTGTTGATGTGTGGTGCCCATATCTTAAGAAGCACAACAGCTGCATATTCTAGCTTTGGCCTAACAAAAGTCATGAACAATTTCTTTAGTATATCGCCATCCATGTATTTAAATGCAATTCTGAAGTTAGAAAGCATAGCATAGGCTCCTTGCACAATATTCTTTATGTGGTCCTCAGGTGATAGTTTTCTATCTAGAACCACTCCTAGATCTCTTTCTTATCAGAATTCTTTAAAGATTTCTCACATAATATATAGGTTGTGTGGGGTCTATGTTCTCCTATTCCACATTCCATAACATGACATTTATTAACATTAAATTCCATTTGCCAAGTGGTGCTCCATATACTTATTTTGTCCAGGTCTTCTTGAAGGGCATGACAGTCATCTAAATTTCTTATCCTTCCTATTATCTTAGCATCATCAGCAAACATGTTCATATAATTCTGTATACCAACTGGTAGATCATTTATGTACACAATAAACATCACTGGTGCAAGAACTGAACCCTGTGGTACTCCACTTGTGACATTTCTCCATTCTGATACATTGCCTCTGATTACTGCCCTCATTTTTCTATCAGTCAGAAAATTTTTCATCCATGATAGAAGCTTACCTGTCACCCCTCCAATATTTTCCAGTTTCCAGAACAACCTCTTATGTGGAACTCTGTCGAAAGCCTTTTTTAGGTCCAGATAGATGCAGTCAACCCAACCATCTCTTTCCTGTAATATCTCTGTGGCTCGATCATAGAAACTGAGTAAATTCGATACACAGGATCTTCCAGATCGAAAACCATACTGTCTGTCTGATATTATATCATTTCTCTCCAGGTGTTCTACCCATTTAGTTTTGATTAGTTTTTCCAATACTTTCACTATTACACTTGTCAATGATACAGGTCTATAATTGAGGGGGTCTTCCCTGCTGCCACTTTTGTAGATTGGAACTATGTTAGCCTGTTTCCACCCGTCTGCTACGATTCCTGTACACAGGGATGCCTGAAAGATCAGGTGAAGTGGAATGCTGAGCTCAGATGCACATTCTCTCAGAACCCATGGTGAAACGCCATCTGGGCCAGCTGCTTTGTTCTTACCTGAGCTCCTTGAGCATATTTTCCACTTCGTCTCTAGACACCTCTATGTGTTCTATGTTGTTCTCTGGAATTCTTATTGTATCTGGTTCTCTGAAGATTTCATTTTTTACAAACACACTTTGGAACTTTTCATTTAATGTTTCACACATTTCCTTTTCATTTTCCGTGAATCTGTTTCCCATTTTCAACCTCTGGATATTATCCTTTACCTGCAATTTGTTGTTTATGAATTTATAGAATAGACCTGGTTCTGTTTTACATTTGTCCGCAATCCCTTTTTCAAAATTTCTTTCTGCCTCTCTCCTCACTGCCGTGTAGTTGTTTCTCGCATCTTTGTATCGCTGGTATGTTTGGGGGTTCGGCCTCTTCCTGTATTGATTCCATTTTTGTGTCTTTCGGTCTCTAGCCCTCTCGCAATTTCTATTGAACCAATCCTGTTTCCTAGTTCTGCATCTCTGTTTTGGTATAAATTTTTTTGTGCCTTTATCATATATTTCACAAAACTTGCCATACATCTCATTCACTTCCTTGCCTAGCATCAAGTCTGTCCAATTATACTCACTAAAAAAATTTCTAAGGTCACCATAATGTCCTCTCCTGAAGTCTGGTTTTTCAACTGCTTCAACCTCCTTATTTTCTTCCAGCTTATAACGCATTGCATACTTTATTCCCAAAAAGACATGGTCACTTTTACCCAAGGGAGGAAGGTACTGAATGTCAAATATCTCTTCCTCCTTCCTGGTAAATATCAAATCTAGCATGGAGGGAACGTCCCCTTCCCTCATCCTCGTAGCTTGTTTAACATGTTGATACAAGAATGTTTCCAGGATGAGGTCTACAAATTTACAGGTCCAAAAATCTTCTGTTTTAGCTTCATATGCTTCCCAGTCTATGGATTTCAAGTTGAAGTCACCGACTATCAACAGTCGTGATCTATCGTTATCCGCTCTCGCTATAATCTCTCTCATTATTGTTATAAGACCTTCACGTTTACTATCTAGCTCCTCCTTTGACCATGTGCTGCTTGGCGGTGGACTATATGCATTTATCATCATTAGTTTATCATCCTCATAGCAGATCTCTAGTGCTATTATGTCAACTTCTTGTGGATTGGCAGTCATTATTTCCTTCACCTTTAGGTGTTCTTTTACCAGCACAGCAACGCCACCGCCTTTCCTAATTTTTCTGTCCCGTCTCCAAATTGAGTAGCCCCTTGGGAATATGACCTCATTTAAAATTACATCTTCAAGTTTTGTCTCCGTGAGTGCAACAATGTCTGGTGTCTGCAGCTGTATTACATCACTTAACTCCAGTATCTTCGATCTCACTCCATCTATGTTGGTGTATGCAATCTTCAGGAACTTGTTCCCCCTCTCCTTATTCTTCACTCCCCTCTCTCTATTGATTTTGTTGGTTTGCCTTTATGTACCACTTTACTGGTTTGCCTACCCCTATCACTTTGTAGAAAAAAGAATTTATTTCTTCTTCATTCCTGCTCTCATTTAAATGTTTTGCCTCGGCGAGGTTCAGTTTCAGCTTCTCTCTATCTTCTTTTGAAAGATCTCGTCTTAACGACCACCCTTTCCCATCCTCATCCCTTTGCAATTTTCTAGCATTCCTTAGTGCTTCTTCCATCTGTTTGGCACCGTTTAGGGTGATCCTCAAAGGTCGATCTTTCCCTTTTACGTACCTGCCTATTCTCCTGTAGTCGCACACATTCTCTCTGTTTGTAAGACCTTCCACGAGGCCAACAATTTTATCTACTACTTTAGCTTCTTCTACAGCTCTTTCTGACCTAGATGTTATCGCCTTTTCTTTGCAGCCAAAAATGATCAGGGACTTACTCCGATCAACTGTGTTTTGCACCAACTTCGGGTTAGATGCCAATTCTTTCCTCACTTCTAGCCTAATGTTTGTTTTATCTTGGTTGCTGCAGTGTTTGACTTCCTTTACTGCTTCTTCTATTTTTTCCTTCTCCTTGGCCACTTGTGCATAAGTGAGTTGCATATCTTTCTTGCACTGTTCTATTCCCTGTGTAACTTCCTCCATCTGTGCTGACAAAAGCTGTTTCTCCTGTTGAATTTCCTTGCCTAACCTATTGTAGTCATTTATGTTTAAATTTACTTTAACTTCTTCCAAAGCTATTTTTAAGAGTTTATTTTCTTCTTCCATGGCTTTGCAATTTGTTTCCAATTGATTCTTATCCTTGCGCAAGTCTTTCACTAAACCCTCAAGACATAAAACTTTGCTATTCAAATGGTCATTACTTTCTTTCAATTTACTAATTATTTCTACATGAGAGTTCACTATAGTATCTAAATTTACCAACTTGTTATGTAGACTACTAATATCAATGCTTTCTTCATTGAATCCCTCAAAATCAAGCTCTGTTTTGTTTTTCCCCTTGCCAGTGGCCATCTTGAATGTTCTTCTCTGCACTGTAAACACTAGGGCAACTTTTTCTCATCCGATTTTTCACTTCCCTTAGCACTTTCCTGTTATCTCACCTATTTTTCAAGAGCACTATACCTTTATGTTCTCTGGGACACCACTCACTACCATCAACCTGTACTACAATACTTAGGATTGTTGAAATATGCTGGAGCTCCTCTGCTGCAAGTGTTGACCCTAGGGGTGTCACCTTTTTTCCTAGGTGTCACTAGGTGTGTGTGATTGTGTGTGATTGTGATTGTGATTATGATTCCTCATCCCAGAGAGAGGGAAGGGGGAGCCCCAGATCTCCCGCACTAACTACTCAACCAAAATTCAGGGGCTGAATATCAAAAACGCGAAAAAAACGCCGACTGGGAAGGAAGGAAAGATGCTGGGAACCTTCAGGTCTCACCCAGAATATGGCATTTCATTACATTCAACGCTGGTTTTCTGTGGAGAGCCTCTTTGGTGCCCCAGGAGCTACCTAACCAAAGATAAAGGAAAAGAGGGACTTACCCAGGAGGAGGCCGCCACTTGCTCCTCAACTCAAAGTCGAGACAACTGGCTGCAACCTGCTACCCAAGGCTACACAACCGCTAAGAAGGGCCAGGAACATTAATGAGGTACCATGCAGCCAGGACCCTGTTTGACCTCCAAAAACCCCATACCCAAATGTCAGCCCAGGACATATTACCAAAAGCAGCAGCCAAAGCCGCGAACATATGAACGTCGTGGGCACAGGGATAGACCGCAGGCTGGTTGGACCAAATAATCCTGCAAACTACCTAGGACACCCCGCACCCTGGAACAGGGAAGAAGTGAAACCGGGACAACCCAAAGAGCGTCACCCGCCACGGAGGCTGTTGCGCACAAGTATTGGAGAAGTGCTGCAACCGGACACAACACATGATGCACCCCTGAGCAAATCAAACAAACAACAACCCAAGGACCCCTTCAAAAGGCAGCAGTCTCATTCTTCACCAGGTAAAAAAGACGACGATGAATGAAAACGAACAAAATGATCACCAGGACCGAAAGAGCAGGCCGGAGGTGAAACAATGCCCAAGAAAGCTTGAGGAATGGAGCAGAAGTGACATCCACTCTGAATGCAAGTGACAGTATTTGGCAGAAGATGATGGTCCTGAAACAATCAAGAGAAAGGACAAAAAAACAACCTGATCAGAAATCGAAGACAACCTACAAAGAGTCAAGAAGTGCTGAAAGAACCGCCAGGAAACTTCATACTGCCGCCGAGATGAAACTCACATGTCAGACACCACCATACAAGTGGTGATGAACCCGCTTCAAAAAGACCGGACGCGAGGATCGGAGGAGAAGATCGAACCAGTCATGTACCGGACCGGATCAATCTGCTGAAAGAAACGGAGCCACGGAAAGACCCTCAGGTTCGAATACAGAGCAAGCAGCGCCTGAAACCAAGGCTGGGCCTGCCACCAAGGGACCAACAGAACTACTCTCCCGTGCTAAGTCTCCAAGCGAGCCAGGACCTGGAGCAACAACCGAACCAGGGGGGAAGAGGTACAGGTAACCCTACCTTGACCAGTCCAGTTGAAATACATCGAACCTGACCGCATTGCAGTCGGGGAAGGGCGCCACATATATATTACTGGAAGATGCCTTGACCAAACCGACGTGAAGAGGGCCATCTACCGGACGCCTGAATGTCTGGCAGAGCCAACGGAATGAATCAGCATCAACCATTTATTCCATCAACAGGGGAATGAACTGGGACAGGCCATCCGCCAGAATGTTGGACACCCCCCTGGATATGAACCACCAGGAGAGCCAAACCCCGAGAACTCAGCAGACGAGTCACCCGAAGCAACCTGCCCCAAAGAGCCAAGGACTGCATAAAACCCCCTTGATCCAGGCAATGAACCACTGAGGAGCAGTGGAGCCGAATTGTCGCTCCACAAGCGACACAAACCCTCCAAAGTGAAAACCACACCGTGCAGTGAGCCCGATGGAAGGACGGACCCCACTGACCCTGGCTGGCCTGGTGAGCTCCACAAAGCTCCAGCCAAGAGACAACGTATCCTTGAATACATCAGGCTCGGGTAGGCGCCACAACACAGAACTTCGAAAATCCCGAAGAGGAAGCCAGCTACACAGCAGAAGGCCCGCGGGGTCCGAACCCAGTGATAACGAGAGTGGCGGAGGGGATGTCCCCGAAGGAACTAGAACTGCCTCCACAGCCAGATCTGACCCGACGAAGACCAGCATGGCAAAGTTCAGACTCCCGCACAGCTGCTCGAACAACCGACGAGTGATTCGGGTGCCCTCCAAAAACAGCCGAAGGTGAGACTGCAGCCGCAGCAGTGCCACTGGAAGCAGAGACGAGGAAGTGGTTTGAGAGTCCCACACAAGACTCTGCCAAATCCGAACCCGAGAGGGAACCAAATGGGACTTCCTCCAGTTTACCAAGAATCCGAACCTGGCAAGCTGGGAAAGAATCCAAATCCCTGGCGAGCAGACACCGATCAGCTGGAAGTCAAGACCAGCCAGTAGTCACGGAAAGTCAGCAACCCAAACCCCTCACAGATTTAAATGGATCACCACGACCCGGGTAAGGCACGTAAAAACTCGTGGCACCAGACTCAAGCCAAATGGAAGGCAACAAAAGCCGTAAGCCTGCCGCCCAACGACAAACCCAAGCCAGTCCCTGAACCCCGGATGAATTAGGTGCTAATATTCGTCCCGGAGGTTCAGAAACACCATTCATGCACCCGGCTCCAAAAGCAGCCGGACCTAAGACAGTAGTCATCCAAAAGGAGGGGCAAAAGAAACAGGGGTTCAGACGGGACAAGTCTAGAAGGAAACGCAGATTCGCACAGTCCTGTTTCGGAACTGGAAACGGGCAGGAAACTCACTTGAGGGACGCTATCATTTCGGCCATGCCCAAACGTACCCATTCTAGGATGACCTGACAGTGCAGCGGAAGAGTCCTGGCCTGCCAGCCCCTAACATTCCCCTTAAAGGAGGAGCTACCTAACACCATTGCAGGCTAGAGAAAATGACCCAAAACATGCATGAATCGTGTGACCAGGCGAGAGCAAACAGTGCGAGCCTCCACCCCCCCCCATCACCCCATCAACAGGGCAAACTGCGAAAGGGTAAACGACCTTAATGAGAGCCCTACCAATGCTCAGAGTGATCACTGTGCCGACGGCTCCACAGAAGTGGCCAGTCCTGAATCTGGCACTACTGGCTTACAACGACAAAAGGAACCTCAAGCCCTGGCACGACCCTTCCAGGCAGGACTCCGCCCCCCCCCCCCCCCATTCCCGGGAGAACCAACAAATCTGACATAGGCCGGCAACTAGATGAACCCGCCTGCAGAAAATGCACCATCGCAGACTCTGCAAACAGCAACAGACAATAAGGGGATGAAAATCTAAGAGCAAGGGCCCAAGCAGATTTCAAAGAGTGGACGAGCACCACCTGTCCACACACGAGACAAGAAGCAAAGAACAGACACACAGCTTCCCTCAGAATCGGTGCAAACAACTTCAAAAAGGCAGCCGATGCCCAAGTCGCCGAGGCAAATGCACCGGACGCTGGCCTGGAACCCAGCACCTCCACATCCTCCTCGAGCCAGTCCGAAGACAGCTCTAGCAGGGAAAAGAAGTACAAGACCGAAGCCAAATGCCCATGGGTGCGCAAATCCTTAGCAACTAGGGATGCTGAAAGGGAGGGAACCTGCATGTGAAGCTACATCAGGCCGACATCGAGAGGAAGCACATGGGTGAACAAGCACACATTAAGGTGCTCTAACTCGCCTCCCAGTTAAATCTGAATGACTGTAATCAACTCCCATCACTCAAGCATGGCGGGAGTTGACTCCTCCCCAGCCCCAGAATCCTCCACATCAGGACCCGGGGCAGAGCTGTCCTCCAAACCCTCTGCCTCTGGAGAAAAAACAGAGTCCACCAGAAAAGCAGGGATGAAGGGGGTCTGCTGGCATGACCTGGAAGCTTTGGCAGGAGGAACATTCTCGAATGCCTCCGCCGCCGATCCAGAAGCAGTAGTCCTTGAAGCAGCCCGAATCTCACCACCAAGAAAACCCTGCCTCGACTCCTAAAACCCTCAGATGTTTGGGAACCGGGAGCAGGGAGGGGGGGGGGAGGGGCCCAGGATGATCTACAGCAAGGAAAGGACCAGGGGACACAGTCAAAACCAAAGTCGAGGTGACCCCCAAGTCCGGGTCCCTATAACCAAAGGGACATCCGGAACGGCAATCTACCTAGCGTGTTGCAGCGACCTAAACCTCGCATGCAATGCTGAAGCTGCCTGCACCTGAATATCAATGACAGTGGACTGGGTGATCTGGAGTACAAGCAAGAAACACCAATCACAGGACTCCAGGTCAGAGGTGTCATTGACCCAACAGGCAGCATGGCAGAGCAGCCTCAGACAGCTGAACGGTGAGTGTCATCCTGAGACAAAGGGACAGAGCAACCTTCAAACTTGCATGAAGCGAGAAGGGACTCAGAGGACGCATCCATTGGACCAATGAGCCCTAATGGGGTTTTTCCAGGGCTCTTAGGCTGACTACTAACCGGTTATGACAGAACTACCAAACAAAAAAAAGCTGAACCCCTGTGACATGTGCAATCACGGGGACCTAGTGGAGGGCCATCTAAATAATACAAGTGGTCTTACACACACACCAGGCAGACCCCCACAAGGCAAAACAAAAGAAAATAAACACCCCGCAAAAGCACAACGTCTCCAGGAGGAACAGATCTGGCTGCTATGCATATTGTAAGACAGCCTCACAGTATCTTGCGCCGCTGCCAGCGACGATACTACCCCTACCCAAACAGTGGTAGGAAAAACACAAGCTGACCCAAGGGTGGGCAATCACCAAGCAGCAAAAGAGTCCTGCGGACGCAATCCCCAAACAGTTTGTGGAAGGTAACCCCAAACTGCAAGGGCAGTACTTACAGGGCACCTAGGAAAGGTGACCCTAGGTGCATGCAGCCCCAGTACTTCTCGAATTACACTGGCTCGCACACCACCATACAGCAGCACAACACCACAAGGCACAGCACTGCTCAAGGATTGGAGCCAGAGTCGATCGACTGCCACCCGACACAACAGCCTTAGAACTGGAATTGGGTAGCTAGCACAGGGGGGTCTGGGACTCCCTCTTCCCCCTCCCAGGGAAGAGGGAGGGAAGCTGTGCAGACAGGGCTGTGGCAACTGTGGAGACATCATGCTTGTTTGCTTGTTTTCTGATCGAGGAGTTCTGCCTGCTCGTTTGGCTTTCGGTTCACAATTTTTAACCAGCTGTAGTTTTTGGGGATTCGTACCTTTCTGGATGACTGACCTGGTATATGGCAGGCAGACAGACTGCTTTCAACTAAATAGGGGGTTTATATAGGCCATTGCTCCTCGTGCCTCTCTGAGGGAGGGCCAGGTTCTGGTTCGTGGTCCCCGGTAGGCCTAGAACGCCATTCGCTTCGACTGATGCCCGGGTCCAAGACATTCACATCATCCCAGATAGCTCCAGGGGAGCCTCCGGGTCTCACCCAGAAAATGGCATTTCATTACATTCAACGCTGGGTTTTTTCTTAATGTGTCTATACACTGGTCCATGTGAGGGCATACAAGAAATCTGATTGAACAGCAGGATAAACAATTTCTCTTCCTTGTTATCAAAGCTTTATTTGATTATTCCTAGGGTTTGGCTGCATTTATACTGCACATGGAAACTTCTACCTGTTAAGCAGTTTCCATTGACTGGTACACTGCTATTGAGGCTTTTCTCTTTTCTTTAATCTTCTGCAAGGTTGTGTTGTCAACATGTAGTTACGATATGCATTGTTAACACTATCGCTCGCTTTGAACACCACTCACGTTCACTTTTTTTCTCTCTCGAGTCCTAGCCTTGGAAAGCGCTCGCATCCAATACAAAAATATTTGTATAAAATTAATTTTTTATCCGATCGACTTTGGGATAGTTTCAAAATAAGCGGCTTTAGAGTGCGCACAATTTGATACCAAAATGAAAGATGTAACACGAAACTTGATGTCAAAGCACTTGAAAGATTATAAATAGGTTTTTGATCAAAATTTTAAAATATTTTTAAAATTCAATTTATTGTGCTATTATTATGGGACTAGTTTTAAAATGCGCGCCTTTACATTGCGAACAAATTGATACCAAAATGAAAGATGTAACACACAAATTTATGTCAGAACACGGGAAAGATATAAATAATTTTGTGATGATGAGCGTCCAAAATTAAAATATGTGTTAAAATTCCAGTTATTGCTCTATTATTATGGGATTAGTTTTAAAATACGCACTTTTATATTGCAAACAATTTGATACCAAAACGAGCAACGTAACACGAAAATTGATGTTATCAAACTGAACGAGTACACACATTAGGTTGCAGGTATGATAATTGGTTCTCATTCATGGGGTAAATTTAGGCTTTGCTAAGGGGAGTCACATTGGTCTTTTGGACAATATATGCATATACACCTGCAGGGAATTTAATTGCGAACACATTAATACCAAAACGAATGACATAGCACGAGAACTAAGGCGAGAAAACTGAAACAAGTACTGTATACACATTTTACAGATTTTGTGAGCTCACGGGTAACTTTCGCCAACTTTAGGCTTTGCTGTGTGGAGTCGAGCTTGGCTGTTGGACCATATATGCATATACCCCTGTAGGGAATTCGATTGTGAATACAATGATACCAAAATGAGTGATGTAGCACAAGAATTAAGGTGAGAAAACTGAAACGAGTATACACATTTAGTGTTGCCGAGCGCTCGCCCGCACTGCCAGGGCTACTTCGTGCATACGCGCGGAGCGCACACTAGGGTGCATTACTGTCAAGTCCCCCCATGTAAGGTCTTGCTTTTTTTTTTAAACATTTGGCAGCCCTTTCACTATATGAATTAAGCAAATAAAGGTAATGAATTCATATAACTGCTATGAAATACATGAAAAGGATATATTCATGAAACCTAAAAGATTATATCTGAAATTAAATAGCTCAGTCCAAGGAATTTTCATTAAGTCA
>NC_091157.1:44483956-44516456 GCF_040958095.1 Procambarus clarkii
CCATACCAAGCCCCAAAAGAAAATATTGGACAGTCTGCCAGCCAGGACGATGCTGGAACTTTGGAATACCCCCAAGAAAAAGAGGAAGAACCAAACTCAAAAGAGGCCGGATCCATAACTGAGGCGGAACTGGGTCATGAAGGAGGTCAGCTTGATATCAAGGGCCTCCTGAGCCACCACATGGGGAACATGGGAGGATGGAAACCTCTGGAAGGATATGTCCTGGGAACCCAAAGGCACTCTGAAACGAACCTTAAGGGAAGCCACACCTAACTGAAATTCATACAGGTTTAGGGAAAACTAAATCCCCACAATGAAAGACCCCTGCTGGAGGCACAAGGGGCCCAAAAAAGATCCCACAGAACGCAAAAGCCCCAATCTGACACCACCTCAAACCGCAATTAAGGGCCCCAGGGTACAGCACTCGTTAACACCCACCGCTCGGGAAGGGAAGGTGGAATCCAAGGGAAAGGCCACGAAGGAAGGAGCGAGCTGGAAAAACCCTTGTAACAAACTAGGCTGTTGTAAGAATTATTCCAGAAGGTTCCAGAAGTTCGAGTAGGGACCTGACCTCTCAACAACGCCCAGTCCCCTGGGAATTAGCAGGTCTGAGTCACAAATGGCGGGCATCTTTGTTCATAGCTGCGTATAATGAACCATCCTATAGTATTCAGTAATTTAGAGAAAATTAGCCTTTATTCATTTGCATTAAAATTGTATTGTATAATAGTACTGGATACAATATCAAGAGTATTCTAATTATTGAGTTTAAGTCACCATCAGTGACGTCACGAATCAGATCTAACTTTTAAGGCGGAGTGACCGGCGGTCATAGGTCAGCAGGGTTGACATGTCTAATATTTCTCAAAGTTTTAATAACCATTTTTGTGATCGGGAACAGCTCTGCCGTTAGATGTTGGTAATTTAATTCAGTAAAATAATTCAACCAGTCTGGATCAATTAAGTACAACAGAGGTTAATTGTTATAACTTAAACCTGGCTAGTAACTTGGTAGAACTTTGACTGACTAGGCGGAAGGATACAATGCTCTGTCTGGGGTAGACCAGACAAGAGAGAGATCAGTGTGATCTGCCGAGCAGCTGGGAGAGGTCAAACATCTTACCTCTCCCCAAGACCAGCCCAACATCTTAGCTGGAAAATATAGAGGTATAGTTGCTATGGTTATGTATAGAAATAGTCTCAATTGCCATTCAGGTCAAGTAGGGAGTGTTAAAGTGATAGGGAGTGAACACATTTAGATTTTGTTTTAGTTTTCTCTTAATAAATTAAATTTGTTAATATTTTTGCATTTCATTATTTCCATGTGTTTTTTGTGTAAACTTGTCCTGGTCACGTGGTCCACACGAGGCAGAGTTGTATTGGGCGCCGATTCTAACATCGAATCGGAATTATCATTACCGCGTAATTTATTCCACACTCAAGGTCATCGTATATAGTGGGGATCAAGCCCCAAGGTTGATTAATTAGCGTGATCGATCCAGACCTCGATCATTGCTCGTCTTTTTACTGGTCTGGTGGTGGCAGCAGAGGTGACTCTTGGGTTTTGTTCAGAGCTTAGGTCACGTCATACTGGGTGTAGAATCCTAAGTCGGTCAATCGTCTTAGGACCACGTGGCGTGGAGTTGGCTTTGGTAAAAGTTTTGGAGTCCCTTGGTAGAGAATGATAAGTAAGAATACGGGTAGAGGGAGTAGAAAGAAGGAAGAGAAGTAGAGAGGGAAACCTCTAACCCGTGTTACACCCTGAAGCCTCGCCGGGATAGAGAAGATCAACAGCCTTCACACCCATGTAAAAAGGTGCAACCATCGAAACTGCCCAAGCCACATTCCAAGCTAAACCATACCCCAAGTCTGAAACCCTCAGATGCTTTGGAGCCAGAAACAAGGAGATAAGGGCAAAACCGGCCCACAGGAAAAAGACGAGAGGGTGCAGATGGAAACACAGTTGAAGTGACCAACACCCCCAGATCTGAAACCCTAAACACCAAACAGGGCAGATCCAGGGCATCCAACCAGACACACAACCATGACTTGCTGCAAAATAGAAAACCTGCTATGCAAAGCGACTGCTGCTCAAAACCTGTAGACAACCACAGAGGAATGAGGGAGAAGGAGCACATGGGGGAGGGGGGGGGGGGGGAACAAGTCCCACATGACTCAAGGTCGAAAGTGTCACCAACTCAACAAGCAGCATGGCGGAAGCAAAATGTACAAACATCACCCTGTGGCACAGGCGATGAACAACCCTCGAATTTGCACAAGGCAAAAGCAGACTCTGAAGTGATAATCATAGTACAATCAAACCTGCAGGAGATTCCCAGGGCCTGCAGGGTGAATGAGCATTGCAGTAAGCCCAGGCACTGGGATCTGCTATGCTGGTAAACCCTGTCAATGCAGGCAACTAGACCACCAGAAGAGAAGGAAAAATCCAAGGGGGGAGGGGGCACCTCAGGCATGCCTAATAAGGTGAAAAGCAGAACCCCAAAGCTGAGGAGGCAAGTGAAAACTGAACAATGAAAAAATCACAATAAACACCCCTCTCCCTGAGGGGCGCCTGACAGCTGAGTGAACAGCGCTTCGGATTCATAGTCCTGAAGTTCCGGGTTCGATTCCCGGTGGAGGCGGAGACAAATGGGTAAAATGTTTCTTTCACCCTGATACCCCTGTTACCTAGCAGTAAATAGGTACCCGGGAGTTAGCTGCTACGGGCTGCTTCCTGGGGTTTGTGTAACAAAAAGGAGGCCTGGTCGAAGACCGGGCCGCGGGGACGTTAAGCCCCGAAATCATCTCAAGATAACCTCCCTTCAACCCCCCACCCCCAAGACCAAATCACAGCAAACAACCCTGGAAACACAAACCGAAACTGTCTCTATTTTCCGCTTGTTACAACTTGTAATAAAGTTGTTACATCTTGGCTTAACGTGTTTATGACGTATTAGAACGTTGTTACAACTTGTTTATATTGGTTGTTATAACTGGTTAGGAGGTGTTAAAACTTGTTCGAACGTTGTACCAACGTCGTAGTTTCGGTGTGTGTTTGGCGGGAAGCAGCCTGGGAGAAACTTTGGCGCACTGTGTGCTAACTTAATAATACGTGTCACAGACTACAGTGTGCCCCACCAGTCAAAAATGCTCCCAAACCAAAGGAAAGACAGAAATCACAGGCCAATGGCTTACCTGAAGGGCAAGTACCACCCCAAGTGGGGAAGCCCCTTAACAGGAGTGTTTCCCGAATGACCCAAGGGAAGACAACCCTGACCACACAAGGGTAGTACCTAAAAGGCACACAGAGAAGTAAGCCCTGAGCACATACAGCTCCAGCACACTAAACCTCTGCCTCAAGCACACTCATAAAAGGACAGTCTCAAAGGCAAAAACACCGCTCAAAATGAAACACCTGAGCCAGAGCGACGATGACTATTAGGCACTGACATCAGTTTGGAGCTAACTAGTGGGGCCTGGCTGATCCAGGCCGGTTCCCTCCTCCCTGCAACGAGGGGGAGGTGGAGCAAACTAGCGGGGGAGGTAGTTTGCACAAATTTTGGTTGTTTTTCATTGTTGGATAGTTCTTTTGGCAATTTGGAGGCTCCAGTTATGTTTTGTAACCATGTAGTGGTCTGTTTTTATTCACCTATCTTTCTGGGTGCCTTCCCTAGGTGGTAAAAGGCACCCCGCGCCTCTCTGAAGGGATCAGGTTTTGGCTCATGGTCCCCGGTAGGCAAATAGAACTCTGCAACTGATGGCACTAAGTAGTATGGCTCTGATCAGTGTATGCTAGCTTCAGGAAGCCTTTAAGGCTCCCCACAGATATTTTAGCTAGTTTTCTAAAAATATTATTGTAATACTGTATTGTATTTCTAATATATACTAGATATAATTTATCATAGATTTACTACATTTAAAGGTCAAATATACATCAAACATGCAAACTATAATTACTGCACTTAATATACAAACAATATTTAAAATAACGGAATGCGTCCATGCAACTGTGTTTATGCTCTATGCTTATATAATATGCTAATGCTATGTTTAGTAAAAAGATTATGTAATGCAGTACCAATAATTAAGAAAACATACCAAGTGACCTGAGTCAAAATAGAGAACCTAAAATGGCTTTTTGTATTCCTGCAGGTTTCCTAAATGAGCCAAGAGAGAGCTCGAGGAATCTTAGAGCTAAGATGAAACCAAATAGATGAAGAAAGTATAACCATTATGTTACAGCAAGCGTAAAAACTATTTACAATAAATTTTGCATACATATCTAAAATTACACCGTGTTTGCATTTTGTAATGAGATTTATTTCTGCTCAAATTAACACTGAAATTTATTTCTTAAACAAGTAATTCATATTTAAAATTTCTCCAAGTTCTTACTGCTACTGTAATAAAAAGAGGTTTTTGTGAAGAATAGGGAAATAATAAATATTACCAAGAGAACTCAAAACACAAAGCCATAATAAGTAAAGAATACTGTATTCAGAAAAAAAGTTAAAATAAAATACAAACCAACAGGAATCAGCACAGCCACCAACGAGAAATTACGTAAAGAAAATTTTCAAGTGCCCAGCAAGCGTGGATGTCATCAATCAGTGTAATATGAAAAATAAATAATCTAACATGAAATGAAATAAAAAATTATATGATAAAGAAAAATGTGATATAATTCAAATTAAATGGTTTAGTACAGTAATAAGAAATGTAATGCAAATACTATACATGATATTACTATTGGTTATACTGTAGTTAATACTGTATTAGCATTAATGATAAAATCAAATACTTCATAATTATTTATTTTGTAAATATTTATTTTGTATATATTTTGTATGTATGTAATTACCTAAGTGTAGCTACAGGATGAGAGCTATGATCGTGGTGTGCTTCCCAACACACTGTCATATAACGCTTTGAAACTATTGACGGTCTTGGCCTCCACCACCTTCTCACCTAACTTGTTCCAACCGTCTACCACTCTGTTTGCGAAAGTGAATTTTCTTATATTTCTTCGGCATCTGTGTTTAGCTAGTTTAAATCTATAACCTCTTGTTCCTAATGTTCCAGGTCTCAGGAAATCTTCCCTATCGATTTTATCAATTCCTGTTACTATTTTGTATGTAGTGATCATATCACCTCTTTTTCTTCTGTCTTCTAGTTTTGGCATATTTAATGCCTCTAACCTCTCCTCGTAGCTCTTGCCTTTCAGTTCTGGGAGCCACTTAGTAGCATGTCTTTGCACCTTTTCCAGTTTGTTGATGTGCTTTTTAAGATATGGGCACCACACCACCGCTGCATATTCTAGCTTTGGCCTAACAAAAGTCGTGAACAATTTCTTTAGTATATCACCATCCATGTATTTAAAAGCAATTCTGAAGTTAGAAAGCGTGGCATTGGCTCCTCGCACAACTTTCTTTGTGTGGTCCTCAGGTGATAGTTTTCTATCAAGAGCCACCCCTAGATCTCTTTCTTTATCAGAATTCTCACATAATTTATAGGTTGTGTGGGGGCTATATTCTCCTATTCCACATTCCATAATGTGGCATTTATGCACATTAAATTCTATTTGCCAAGTGGTGCTCCATATACTTATTTTGTCCAGGTCTTCTTGAAGGGCATTACAATCTCCTAAGTTTCTTATCCTTATTATCATCTTAGCACCATCAGCAAACATGTTCATATAATTCTGTATTCCATCTGGGAGATCATTTATGTAGACAATGAACATCACCGGTGCAAGAACTGAACCCTATGGTAATCAACTTGTGACATTTCTCAAGTTTGATACATTGCCTTTGATTACTGCCCTCATTTTTCTATCAGTTAGAAAATTTTTCATCCAAGTTCGAAGCCTAACTGTCATCCCTCCAATATGTTTCAGTTTCCAAAACAACCTCTTATGTGCAACTCTGTCAAAATCTTTTTTTTTATGTCCAGATAGATGCAGTCAACCCAGCCATCTCTTTCCTGTAAAATCTCTGTGGCTCAATCATAGAAACTGATTAAATTCGATACACAGGATCTTCCAGATCGAAAACCATACTGTGTTTGATATTATATGTTTTTCTTTAAGTTTTCTACCCCATTTAGTTTTAATTATTTTTTCCAATATTTTGACTATTACACTCATCATTGATACAGGTCTATAATTGAGGGGGTCTTCCCAGCTGCCACTTTTGTTGATTGGAACTATCCACTTTTATAGATTGTAACTATGTTAGTCTTTTTCCACACATATGATACAACTCCTGTACAAAGGGATGCCTGAAAAATTAGTTGTAGTGGAATACTGAGCTCGAGTGCACATTCTCTCAGATCCCATGGTGAAATTCTATCTGGGCCAACTGTTTTGTTCTTACTTAGCTCCATAAATAATGTAAATACCTATCTTGAGGTTATCTTGAGTTGATTTCGGGGCTTTTTAGTGTCCCCGCAGCCCGGTCCTTGACTAGGCCTCCACCCCCAGGAAGCAGCCCGTGACAGCTGACTAACTCCCAGGTACCCATTTACTGCTAGGTAACAGGGGCATCTGAGTGAAAGAAACTCTGCCCATCATTTCTCACGGGCGAACCTGGGACCACAGGAGCACATGTCCAGCATACTGTCCGCTCGGCTGGCCCGCCCCTTGATGTCTGTCCCCTACACCTAAGTGTAGTTACAGGATGAGAGCTACTCTCATGGTGTCCCCATCTTTCCAGCACCCTGTCATATAACACTTTAAAATTACTGACTATTATGGCCTTCACCACCTTCTCACCTAACTTGTTCCAACCTTCTACCATTCTGTTTGCGAAGGTGAATTTTCTTATATTTCTTTGGCAGTTCTGTTTAGTTAGTTTAAAGCTATGACCTCTTGTTCCTAAAGGTCTAGGTCTCGGGAATTCTTCAGAATCAATTTTGTTGATTCCCGTTACTATTTTGTACATAATACTGTAATCATATCACCTCTTTCTTCTATCTTCTAGTATTAGTATATTTAACATATCTAATATATCTTTGTAGAGAGATTAGGTATAATTGCACCCAAAAGAGTACCAATGCTGCAATTATTAGTCTGCTTGATATAATCTATCAAAAGCCTTTGATACTGTTAACCATAACTACCTCTTACTTAACCCTTAAACCGCGCAATACATATACAGTATAGATGATTTCAGTAACAAATCTGAAACCGCGCAATACATTAATAGCTGTTTTAGTGTTTAGCGCCTTAATTTAAATGCCCCGCATGGGATAGGGGCAGCAAAGGTGCAGCCACAACCGATAGTTGACAGACGCCACCTAGAAAAAAAAATCGTGGCCAACATTCCTGGGTGAGAGCTTCAGTATTGAGCGAGCCACCAAGGGTGATGCACACACCATGAGCGCACAGCCCTGCTGTTCAGCTTGTGACCACAGCATCGCCTAAAAATGTCAAAATATATATGTTCGTGCTATTATTTACCAATGAAAGTATTACAGAAGACCCCTGACTGTGATAAAACTGACCAGGATTCTGATAATAGCAGGATTGTGGTGATATTTAGTGCTGTGCTCCATGGAGGGAGGAGTAATGCTGTGGGAGGGAGGGTGGTGGCGTCGTCTTCTGACTGTGTGTGGCCACCTTTTATTGACTGCACTCACCATACCAGTTTAGTGGTTCGCTTCTGACGTGCAAATCGATCGTCGGAGTTGGGTATAAGGGCGAAAGACTAATCGAACCATCTAGTAGCTGGTTCCCTCTTAAGTTTCCCTCAGGATAGCTGGAACTCGTGGGATGAATTTCATCCAGTAAAGAGAATGATTAGAGGCCTTGGGGACGAAACGTCCTCAACCTATTCTCAAACTTTAAATGGATGAGATGCTGAGCTTGCTTGAATGCTGAAGCTTCGGCGACTAATCTGAGTATCTAGCGAGCCATTTTTGGTAAGCAGAACTGGTGCTGTGGGATGAACCAAACATCGAGTTAAGGGGCCTAAATGAAAACTCATTCAGATACCATTTTAACGGTGGTGAACACCCTTAAAATTCCTCCGTTCCCGTTTTCCGTTCACCCCGTTCACCCTTCGTGGTGAACACAAATGTAGATATTTATATATAACGTGTGTATAGAGTGTAATAACAGCAATAGTAGTAGGTTGGAAGCCGCCATTTTGGTGAGGGAGGTGCGTCGTCTGCACGACTTGTCATGTTTATTGGTGGCCACTATGGTCTTTGGGTACCATACCAGCTTATTTGTACAGGTATGGTCAATAAAACAGGTAGATACTTATATATAATGTGTGTACATAACACCACAAACAATATTGTTGGAGGAGAAATATTAGTGTGTCTGGCCTTGAGGGCGGCCGCCACCAGCTGACTGTGTGCAGCTACATCTTATTGCCTTTACTCACCATACAAGCTTAGATGTACAGTTATGGTGAACAAAACATGTAAACACTTATATAAAACGTCTGTGTATAGTGAATAAATGCAAAAACAGTATTGTGGGAGGAGAATGAGGGTGAGTGAGGTGTTGAGGGAGGGAGTGGCATCGAGTGGCTGGCTGGTGTGTGGCGGTCACTCCTCGTTGCATTTTGACTAACAATACCAACTCAGTGGTTCGTTATGGTGAGCAAAACATGCAGATACTTATATATAACCTGTGTATATAGTGTAATAACAGCAAAACTATTTGTTTATTGTTTTATGAACATTATTGATTCACTAATATGCACACCATAATTTTGAGTACAGCGATGGTTCACACATTTTATTATATAAATGTATCTCAATACACACTATTGAATAATATTACTGCAAAAAACTAAGAAAAAATCGATCAGAGACATTGAAATAATTAGGTAATAATATATTTGTGGCAACTGCTGCCTGACAGCTCAGGCGGAGTAGACCTTGTCTGGCGAAGGCTCTGTCAATGCCCCTTTTTTGCCAGACTTCCCTACCCCTATTGCGGCTAAAATATGCCACCTACAAGTTTTTTGGTTATTCTTTTCCATGATCAGGGAACACAAATGAACACTTTTACAAGACGAAAGAATTTTTTGGATTTTTTTTTTGTTGCGCCTGTGGGTGTTGAAGCCATTTGGACCCCTCGCAGTTTGAGGGTTAAACTCCACCATTAAGGAATCCGAGGCCTTGCCCTGAACTATATTCGATCCTATCTTAGTGACAGACATCAATGTGTAGCCATTAATGATATGACCTCTCCCACTCTAACATTAACCGCAGGAGTGCCACAGGGCAGCATCCTAGGACCTCTCCTATTTCTTATATACATCAATGATCTGCTTAACCCTTAAAGTGCGCATCACGTCATATGACGTGTTGGAATACTACGCAAGATTTAAACGGCCCGCGGATACACGGGGTTCATCACACCATCAGGGCTCTTGTAAACAGACGCCATTTTTAAAAAAAATCGTGGGCCAAACTCCCGGGTGTTATTGGCCTCAGTATTGAGTGAGCAACCAAGCCTGATGCACGGAGCATGAGCTAACAGCACTGCTGTTCAGCTTGTGACCACAGCATCACCTAAAAATACCAAAATATACTTGTTTATGCTATTATGTAGCGATGATATTACAGAAGACCCCTGACTGATAAAACTGACCAGGGTTCTGATAATAGCAGGATTGTGGTGATATTTAGCGCTGTGGGCCATGGAGGGAGGAGTAATGCTGTGGGAGGGAGGGTGGTGGCGATGTCTTCTGACTGTGTGTGGCCACCTTTTATTGACTGCACTCACCATACCAGCTTAGTGGTTCGCTATGGTGAACACAAATGTAGATACTTATATATAACGTGTGTATAGAGGGTATAAACAGCAAGAGAAGGTTGGGAGCCACCATTTTGGTGAGGGCGGTGGCGTCGTCTGCACGACACCATCGTGCAGACGACGGTGTTGTTTACTGGTTACCACGATGGTCTTTGGGCACCATACCAGTTTACTTGTACAAGTATGGTGAATAAAACAGGTAGATATTTATATATAATGTGTGTATATAGCGTAATAACACCACACAGTATTGTTGGAGGAGAAATATTAGTGCATCTGGCCTTGAGGGCGGCAGCCATCAGCTGACAGTGTGAGGTCCTACGTCTTTGTGCCTTTACTCACCATACAAGCTTAGATGTACAGTTATGGTGAACAAAACATGTAAATACTTATATATAATGTCTGTATATAAAAGCAAAAACAGTATGGTGGGTGGAGAATGGTGGCAAGTCAGGTGAGGTGAGGGAGTGGCAGCCAGTGGCGGGCTGCCACTGCCACTTAGCATACCAACTTAGTGGCTCGTTATGGTGAACACGAATGTAAATACTTATATATAGCATCTGTATATAGTGAATTATAGTAAAAACAGTATTGTGGGAGGAGAATGTGGGCGAGTCAAATGACTTGAGGGAAGGCGTGAGTGGCTGGCTGGTACACGGCAGTCACTCCTCGTTACTTTTTGACTCATAATAGCTATTAGTGGTTCGTTATAGTGAACAAAACATGCAGATACTTATATATAACCTGTGTTTATAGTGTAATAACCGACAAAGTATTTATTCACTGATTGATGAACATAATTGAATCAACAATATGCACACCATATTTTTGAGTACAGCAATGATTCACTCATTTTATTATATAAATATATCAAACTACACACTATTGAATAATATTACAGCAAAAAAAACTATGAAAAATCAATCAGAGACATTGAAATAATTAGGTAATTATCTCTTTGTGGCAACTCCAGCCTGACAGCTGGCGATCAACAGACCGCCTAAGACGCACGCTGAGTCAGCGCCTATTTTTTGCCAGACTTCCCCGCCCTATAGCAGGCAATATATGCCACTTACGATTTTTTTATTATTTTTCCCGTGATCAGTGGACACAAATTAACAGGTTAGGAAGAATTTTTTGTTTTTTTCAAAATTACATGCGCCTGTGGGGAAGAAAGGATATTATACCCCTAGCATGTTCAGGGTTAATGTTTCTAACATTCTTAAAGCTATATTATTTGCCGACAATACTACCATCATCTACTTAGACCCCAACCCCCCACACATTTTTAATATTGTAAATAATGAATTAAAAAAAAGTCCACTTATGGATGTCAACAAACAAACTCACACTGAACATAGAAAAGACCTACTACATCTTATTTGGAAGCAAATCGACAAATGAAATTCAGCTTCAGATAAACAATGTTAACATCAGCAAAAAATTATGGAAAGTTCCTTAGCCTATACTTAGACAAGAGACAACTTCAGCACCCACATACAACACATAACCAAGTCTCAAAAACGGTTTGTATACTCTTTAAAATCAGATATTATGTTCCAAACTCTGCTCTTCTCTCACTATACTATGCACTAAACTATCCCAATCTTGTATATGGTATTTGTGCATGGGGTTCAACCCCTGCAAACTACCTCAAGACCATCATTCCCCAGCAAAAAACTGCTATCAGAACAAACTCTTGTTTTCAGACAACACTCGCCCCTCATATTTAAATCCCTAAAACATGGTAAACATCAACTCCCTCCACACATTCTTTTGTGCCATTTACACTTACAAAACCCAGTTCTTAAATGCAAACCCTCTTCTGAAACTCTTCCTGGACATGTAACAAACTAGGCTTGTTGTAAGAATTATCCAGAAGGTTCCAGAAGTCGTGTAGGGACCTGACCTCACAACACGCATATCTCTGGGGATTAGCAAGTCTGAGTCACAAAATGGCTGATGTCTTTGTTCATAGTTTCGTATAATGAACCATTCTATAGTATTCACTTATTTAGAGAAATTAGCCTTTATTCATTTTGCATTCAAATTGTATTGTATAATATTACTGTTTATAATATCAAGAGTATTCTAATTATTAGGATATTGAGTTAAGTCACCATCAGTGACGTCACGAATCAGGACTACTATTTATTGCAGAGTGACCTGGCGGTCATAGGTCAACAGTTTCCACATTCAGTAATTCTCAAAGGTCAAATAGCCATTTTGGGATCGGGAATAGCTCTACCGTAACATGCTTGTGTAATTTAACTTCAGTACAATAAATCAACCAATCGGGATCATTCAGTACAACAGAGGTTAATTGTTAAACTTAAGCCTTGCTAGTAACTTGGCAAAATTTAGACTAGGCGGAAGGATACAATGCTCTAGTCTAGGGAAGACCAGACGAGGAGAGATTAATGTGGGATCGAGATCAACTGGGGGAGGTCAACCATCTCACCTCTCCCCCAAGACCAGCACTCCACCCAAGCTGGTCAACATAGAGGTATAGTTGCTATGAGTTCTGATAGGGATAGTCAATTCATTGCCTCAAATGTAAAGTCAGGGAGTGTTAAGTGATAGGGAGTGAACATCTTTAGATTTTGTTTTAGATTTTGAATAAATTAATTAGCTAGTAATTTGTCTTTTTATTAATTTCCATGTGTTTGTTATATGTGAATTTGTCTTTGTCACGTGGCCCCCACGAGGCCGAGTTGAATTGGGCGCCGATTCTAACACCAAATCAGAATTCATCATTACCGTTGCTTTTTAATTAATTCCACACTAAGAGCTAAGGTTATCCGTTACTAGTGGGGATTAAGCCCCAAGGTTGATTAATTAGCATGATCGATCCAGACCTCGATCATTGCTCAGTGCAAGGTCTGGTGGTGGCAGCGTAAAGGCGACCCTAGGGTTTTGCTAGAAGCCTAGTCCACATCATACGGGTTGTAGAATCTCAAGTCGGTAATGGACTTGAGACCACGTGGCGTGGGGTCGGCTCAAGTGAAAGTTTTGGGGTCCCTTGGTAGAGAACTAAAGTAAGAATACGGGTAGAAGGGAGTAAAAGGGAGCAGGAAAGATCATTCAAGAACACACCCCCCCCCCCTCCCCCGTGTTACAAACAGACGTAATAGAACCCATAATCACCACACCAGAAATAAATATTGTATCTCTTTGATATCCCCAGAGTTAAACTTAATCTGTGTAAACACTATGCAAATAAAGGGACCTAGTCTATAGAACTCACTCCCTAACGAATTGAAAAGCTGTCCAACTTTAGCCTTATTCAAAAATAATAGCAAAAAGTACCTAATTTTAACTTTATAATTTCCTACCTAGTGCTCTAAAATCACACTATATCTTGTGCTACCCAATCTCCCAATTAAAAAATTTTCAATTTTGCCAGAAATTACCAACTTAAAATAATCTGTTAGATTAAGGACCTGCCCGAAACACTATGCATGCTAGTGGCTTTACAAGAATGTAAAAACATCAATGCCATGTACTCTCATGAACCCAATGTACCTTCTTGTATATATAAATAAAATACAAATAATACAAAAACAAAATACAAAAAAAAAAAAAATAAATAAATAAATAAATAAATAAATAAATAAATAAATAAATAAATACTGTGAGCTCATAGTGGGTCTGTAATAGAGCTTTATGAGAGGGGCTGCTTGCTGTTGCAGTTGTTCTCTGTTGTACCATTTTTCTAAATATCTTTTGATATGGGTTTTAACTTCTCTTTTTGTGTACTTGTTGTTTATTAATACTTGAAGGTTTCTATCCAGTTCTTTACCTATGTTATGCCAGCGAGAATAATGTGCAAGTGCTCTGTTTATATAAGAGTTTATCACACCTATTCACCTGTTCATCTAGCAGTAAACAGGTACCTGGGAGTTAGACAGCTGCTATGGGCTGCTTCCTGGGGATGTGTAATAAAAAGGAGGCCTGGTCAAGGACTAGGCTGTGGGGACGCTAAGCCCCGAAATCATCTCAAGATGACCTAGTCTTATATCTCTCTCTGGACATTCGGAAAGGCCATTCATGCACATACCAATATTGATAGGTTTAGTATAAACTTTTGTGAAGATGTTGTCTTTGGTTCTCACATAGACATCAAGGAAAGGGAATATAGCATCAATGCCTAGTAAATGGGTGAAGCTAAGCGGTAAGTTTTGGGTAAGTAGATCCTTTAATCATAATTCCTGGAGGTCTTTCACACACAAGAATATATCATCCATGTATCTCCAGTAGATGGAAGGTTTTCCCTATGGTTTTGAACATGGCGTCATCTACTGTTCTCATATATAAGTTTCTAAAGGACTCCTAGTGGGGAGCACCATGGCTACTCCATCTATCTTTGTATATATGTTTCCCCAAGGGGTTGTGAATGT
Source organism: Procambarus clarkii (assembly GCF_040958095.1). Lineage (NCBI taxonomy): Eukaryota > Metazoa > Arthropoda > Malacostraca > Decapoda > Cambaridae > Procambarus > Procambarus clarkii. The sequence goes on from NC_091157.1 coordinate 44,498,132, forward strand.
GGCCATTTTGGTGCAAATCTCCAGGAGATTACAGAGGGCAGACTCTGGAATATCTAGCTTTGGAGAAGAATTGTCATGGTAGATTCTATCCAATTTTAAGTTGGTGGTGTCCAAAGGGATGTTTGTAAATAAGGATTAAACTTCCATAGATATTATAATACCTTCAGGTTTAGTTGTCTTCACTGTGTCTAATAAATCTGCTACTGATTTAAAGTTATAGTTATTTGATACATGTTGACCAGTTCCACACTAATAAGGAATATTTATTAATGAGATATATGTCCAAAAATCTACTAGATCCTTATGACTAATAATGGTTTCTAAGGCTTCAACTCATCCTCTTAGTGGTATGTCTATCTACAAAAATGTTACAATTTATGATTGATGATATTCCTCCATTTGTACCCATAATACTTCCCACACTATGGGCAAATTTCAGCGAGTGAAATTTTAATTTTAATCTATCATATGATGTACAACTACCAGAAGAACCTGACTACAATATTTCTAAGGATCTAACCCCTAAATATAATTTTGTAAAGGAAAAGCCATGACCCCAAAATAGTGTAAATAAACCAGGTCCATCAATATTCCAACATTTTAGCAGATTCATAAATCTGGCCGGTAAATGGTGCATTGCAAATGAAGATTTGCCAAAATCAGGTTTGCTGAATGGAGGTTGCAATATATTTCAATAGTGGCAACTTATCAAATACTTGGTAATTTAGTTGAGGCACTGCAAAGGCTTAAAATATTTAGCATACATATGATCCCAAGGAATAAGTGCACCAAATCCTAAGCAATTTCATTGAAGCATAATGAATAATGATAAAGTACAAATATGTTCTGCAAATAATATTTAACTTTCAAAGCTATCACAATGATACAAAACACAAAAACCAGACTGAATAATCATATGGCATATGTGCATGACGTGTTAATAGTTCACCTGAAGTACTTTCAAAACATTATCTTCAACACAATACTAAACAGTAATAAAGCTCAAAATTGCAAGAAACCTGTTCTAGTAATATGCATCACATGCTTTACAATTTAATGAAAATTTAGACTATTTAACATGCTCCGTGGCACTTGTGAATAAAACTGCCTTCAAACTAGACCATTCATGTAAACCTACTATCTAGAATAAACACTTCCTACTCGTGGACAAAATTTATTCTAATATATAGTTGCCAAAGGTTCTTCTGCTCAATAGCAAAATGTGTCATATTATATCAATGCACAAGCACTTAAGTTTGAAGTGCATCCATTAAGGTGCTTTAGCCACACTATAAAATCTATAAATAAATGGTTTGAAATATAATAAAAGACTAAACTACAGGGTATCCTCCATAGAGAGAATCAACATAATGATTATTTTAGCACCAGAAACATATTGAATTCTTCAACTCATTCATATATTATTTAAATTGTACTTACACTTGCCTGGCAAATATCTGCAAAGGGTGGAGCATTTGCCTATTCCTATAAAACTATAGCACCATTAAAGAACATTACCTAAATATCTTTAACATGTTACCTTTTTTTCCCCACTCAAAGTAGATTAGCACAAAATATTCACCATATTTTTTGGCTACTAGCCATCGCTCCAACATCTGCAGTAAATTAAATTAAACAGCAATGCTTAAAATGTTTCCTAATGAAATATGCATGTTAGTCAAGCCAGATATTTGTAATACCTATTCAATCCTTGAAAACCAAAAACCAATGTTGAAGGTAATGAAACGCCAATTTCTGGGCGAGGCCGAGTCGCTCCCTGAAGCTATTCTCTCTAATAGTGTGCCAAACTATTATGTGTCATCAGTCGCCGAGTTCTTTTGGCCTATTGTGGTCCCCAGTAGGCCAAAAGATCCTAGCCTATCGTGGTCCCCAGTAGGCCAAAAAATCCTGGCCTATCGTGGTCCCCAGTAGGCCAAAGGATCCTGGCCTATTGTGGTCCCCAGTAGACTAAAAGATCCTGGTCTATCCTGGTCCCCAGTAGGCCAAAAGATCCTGGCCTACTGTGGTCCCCAGTAGGCCAAAGGATCCTGGCCTACCGTGGTCCCCAGTAGACCAAAGGATCCTGGCCAACCATGGTCCCCAGTAGACCAAAAGATCCTGACCTACCATGATCTCCAGTAGGCCAAAAGAGCCAGGCCTACCTTTGGACTTAAATAGGGGACCACAGGAAGGCCAGGTTCCTGTGGCTTACCTGTGACATCAGAGCCCAGGTTCTAGTTAAAAGAGCCTTTTGGCCAGGTTCTAAGGAACCTGGGCCTCTCAAAGTGGTGAAGGCAGCTGTGGCACATGTAGTAAAATTAATATGATTTTATTCATGTCTGCTGCCATCAGGTAATCACCATTAAGTCAGATAAACAAAACAGACCACTGCTGGTTATAAGCAAGACTGCAGCCTTGAAAACTGCCAAAGGAACTTTCCCCAACAATGTAAACAATACAAAATTCACGAAACTAGCGAGAGCTCGTTCTCCCCCATCTCCACCTTGTTCGGGGGGAAGAAGGATGGAGGTATCCCTGGTCAGCCAGCTGCTCCACCCTCAGTTCCAGAGGATGGAAACACCCCTGATGTCCTGAGGAAGGGAGGCTAACTGGAAGCCACTGGGACTCGCCCAGAAATTGGTGTTCTATTACATTCAATGCTGGTTTTCTGGTGAAAGCCACTTGAGGCTTTCTGATGCTAACTACCCATGGAGAAGGAAACAAATGGGCACATACCAGGTAGGAGGGAGTACCCCAGGAATCAAAACAAGAAAAAAACAGTCATACAAACATGACCTAGAATCAAACAGGGATGCTGGGGGATCAAGTTCAGAGAAGACACACCAAGCTGCCAGAACACAGGTTGACCCCAAAAACACCCATGCCCAAAATACAGCCCAGAACATATAAGCCAAGACAGCCAAAAGAGTGGTACAACTGTGAACAACACAATCACGAGGACAGACTACAGGTTGGCTAGACAGAACGATCCTGTGGATCCTGCGAGACACATGACCCAAATGAACAAATCCACAAAGGCCGTGATGAGGATTCAAACCTACGTCCGAGAACATCCCAGACGCTGCCTTAATCGACTGAGCTACGACATGGTCAAAAAGAGTTGAAACTACTCAAAAGAGTAATGAAGTAAGGGCGAAGAGGTAGAACGGCCTACTGACATAGTTCGAGTGCATGGGGGGGAGGGAGTTATGTAAAACCCTGGTTTGTGTCTCAGAGAGGCTGCAGGATCCAAATAAGTTCAGTAGAACTTCTGGTTTCAACTCTTTTGACCATGTCGTAGCTCAGTCGATTAAGGCAGCGTCTGGGATGCTCTCAGACGTAGGTTCAAATCCTCGTCACGGCCCTTGTGGATTTGTTCATTTGATGCATCACGCTATTGTGATATGTGTGTGTGATGACATGACCCAAATACACACAAGGGCAATGGGGCCCAGGTACAGCAACAAAGGATTGGGCAAGCAGAATGCTGTGTGAGCCCTAAAACCTCTATGCCCAAAGATTAACCCAAAAGCTGTTTGTAAAGCCAAATAAGAAGACACAAAGAACTGAACACCAAGAGCATGAGGGAAGACCACAGGATGGCAAGACAGGATGACACTGCGGACAACCAGAGAAACAAACAACTGAATAGGGAACTCAGATGACATGACAACCCACAATGAGGCCACCGAGACAGAACTGGTGGCACAAAGGCAGCAGAAAAAACTGACAACAAACAACACAAGACACAAAAGTAGCAGCAGAGAAGACCCCCTAATTTATAGGCCTGTATCATTGACAATTGTAATAGTCAAAATAATGGAAAAAATAATTAAAACTAAGTGGGTAGAACATCTGGAGAAAGATATAATATCAGACAGTCAGTATGGTTTTCAATCTGGAAGATCCTGTGTAACGAATTTATTCAGTTTCTATGATTGAGCCACAGATATTTTACAGGAAAGAGATGGTTGAGTTGACTGCATCTATCTGGACCTTAAAAAAAGATTTTGACAGAGTTCCACATAAGAGGTTGTTCTGGAAAATGGAACATATTGGAGGGGTGACAGGTAAGCTTCTAACATGGAGGACAAATATTCTAATTGATAGAAAAATGAGGGAGGATCAGAGGCAATGTATCGGACTGGAGAAGTGTCACAAGTAGAGTACCACAGGGTTCAGTTCTTGCACCGGTAATATTCATTGTTTACATAAACGACCTACCAGATGGAATACAGAATTATATGAACACATTTGCTGATGATGCTAAGATAATAGGAAAGATAAGAAACTTAGATGATTGCCATGCCCTTCAAGAAGACCTGAACAAAGTATATGAAGCACCACTTGGCAAATGGAATTTAATGTGAATAAATGCCAGCTAGGAAGATTCCAGAACCTCATAATGCATCCAATAAGAAGAAGAAGAAACTCAAAAGAGGAATGGTCCATCATAGAAGCAAACTCTATCTTGCAGGAGGTACTTAAAAAAAAAAAAAAAAATTATCCTCCCAAGCCACTGATGGAGGGACTAAAGGACAAACATCTGAAAGACAATTCATACAAGCCTAATAGCACACCAAAACCCATTGAACCCACAGGTGATTTCCAGGGCCAAAATGGTAAACCAACCAGAACAGCCAGATACTGTAGACATTACGTCAGACCTAAGAGTAAGCCAATACAGCCTGGGGCTACATGCCTGTGAAGGCTGACTTCAGTGTGCCATAAATGTTAAGGATGTGAGCCACCTGGCTGAAAAAGTGGAGCCTGCATGGCAGAAGCAACCCAGGAAATCTACTGGGAAGTGGTCACAACCTTACCAGCATAAGAAATGAGAGCTCAGGCTCTGGAAGGGCCTGGGATCCATTCTTCCACTAAATTAGTGGGGGAAGTGGGGTGAATGAACACATGCTGATTGAGAGATTCTTTCATTTGTCTACACTGTTGGGAAAGTACAGTAGACGGATTGCAAGGCTTATGTCTCCTTTGAATCCAGCTGTCCGTTTTGGCTTGCCGACTTTCTGGATGCCTTCCCCAGCAAGGTGATGGAGTGTCATTTTCTCCCTGCTCCTCTTTACTGAAGCCAGGTTCTGGCTCTGGTCCCCGGTAGACCTAAAGAACTCTGTGGCTTATGTGATCAAGTAGTCTAGAGCCATCTCAGCAAGATACCTGTAGCTTCAGGGAACCACAAAGAGCTTTCCCAGAAAGTGGGGGGTGGAGATAATCATTGTTTGAAATGTCTAATGAGGATCTGCATTTGGCCATTCCACAAGAAACTTTGTGCTTTATAAGATACAGGGTATAATTAAATTTATTTCAGTAACAGGTTTATCTCTTCCAAAAGTATCCTCTATATTCTACAGTTCCACATTTATAAGTCTGATTATCTTCTATCCGATTCATTATCCTCTAAATGAACTTCCCTTCCTTGATAGGGGTGGCGTCATGTAGAATTCCTCATACTGGCTTGAATTTATAACTCACATTAATTTGAAAATATGGTCCTATCAAATCCTTAAATTTACTTATTATCTGGTTGGTTTTTGGCACATTTTTAAAGTGCATACATGAAAATTTTAATTAAGTTTAGTGAGTAATTTTTTTTATTGCGAAGCCTTCAAACTACTGAAAATGTAATTTTAAATAATAAATATTCTGAGATTTATAGGACATTTACCTAAAATACAGAATTACATATCAACAATTCAAGTTATTTTAAATGTCAGAAGGAGTACTTTAGTACAGTATACATTAATGAACATAAATCTATAAAAGATAATGCATTACTGAGTATTACTGAGGTAAAAAAAAAATAATTATAATAAATATTTGTATTCTGTATTTTACTTGGAAGATAAAATATGATCAAATAAGGAAAGGCTTCATATCTAGTACTGGAAATCAGAAAGATTTCAAGTAGTGCAACAAAATTTCATGACTAATGTATTCACTAAAAATTTAAAAATAAATCAAATTTAAGCAGTAAACCAATGAAAAGATGGCATAATGGCAACTAAAATTATTCAAGACGTCAAAGCATTAAAATATCATTCCTTTACCTTCAGGCAAACTCCTTATGTGAATTACTTTCTCCTTTTATACGACTATCACAAAAATATACCTTGCGTCTGCGTGGCGGCGGGATAATGAAGTAAGAAGTTACTTTATGGTCTCGTAGATACTGTGAACGTAAGTGACCATCAGCGAGCTCCACTTCATACTCGCCAGCCAGGCAATCTAGAGTTGCTTGCGTTATATGCACACGCCTGTGGAAGTTTAATTTTCCTTTAAATGACAAAAGTTGTTTAATATATTATAAAAACACCTTCCACAAATTTAATTATCATCTTTGTCATTACCCTGTTTCCCCACATCTATGGGGTGGGAAAACATCAGAAATAGGAGAGTAATGTATAGGAAAAAGTTAATGATATTCAAGAGACGTCATGCCCTTCATCAAATTTTCCAAACATTACTATAGCATCACAGAATCGACACTGTCATACTGCAGCAAAACATTTACAATATCTACAAACCACTCAACTCTTAAGCAGCTAACAATAATTACAACTGTTCTTTACTGCATTAGGTGTATTCTGCTAACCTGTTTTATTAATATCTGCACTAGTAACAATAAGCAAAATTTAGTCCTACTGATGAAATCTTGTAATCAATAAGAACAAATGTCTGTGCAGTTATAATAACCTTAAGGGAAAAAACTCAGGGCCATGATTCAACAAGCATTTACTAAAGTACAGTACTTATGAACCTGCTGATCTGTTCTCAATCTTTGGCAGCTTTGTTTCCATTTATTAGACAGTTTATGAGCATTGAAACCTCCCAATCAAATAATATTACTGCATTATAAAGAACTTTTTAGTGCTCCAAAGCTCATAATCTGTTTTATACTTAAATAAAGCTGCCAAAAATTGAAAAAACATGTACAAGTTCGCAATACTTGCATGACGGCTTGATGAGTCCAGGTCTTGCATTGAATGTAATGAAATGCCTCTTTCCACTTAGGCCTTGGTGGCTTCCTAAAGTTAGAACATGATTTGCATCAGCCCTAATTGTTTCTTAATAGCATACTGGAGACAGAGCCAGAATATGGCCCACTCAAGGAGGGGCAGTGAGCAGGCAATTGTTACAATCACCCTTACCATGTAAAGTGTCAAAAGTAACAGAAGTAAGCAGGCAATGGCAAGGTTCACAGAGAAAAGAAAACTGAAGCAGCAAATGATTCTACAAATGATCTACCCAATAGTTAGTTTGAACCCTCCTAGTTACAGCTGGTCATTGCCAGGTGGTAGCACCCTGAGAGCTGTTTGCTTCCGTGTCAACAATAACTCAGTCCAGAGTCTAAAACCACCAATCTGGGTGTGAGGCAACTTGGCGACAGCTGGAGGTGTGCACAGTAACTACAGAAAATGAAAAAGATGTGTGTGAAATGCTAAATGAACAATTCTAAAGTGTGTTTGTTCAAAATGAAGATTTCACTGAACCAAACCCAATACCAATTCTAGAGCAAGCCATGGAATACATAGAGGTATCTCAAGACAAAGTGGAAAAATTACTCAAGGGGCTAAGAAGAAATAAAGCAGTTGGACCTGATGGAGTTTAACCTTGGGTACTGCAAGAATGTGCAACTAAGCTGAGCATTCCACTTCAATTAATATTCCAGACATCCTTGTGCATATGAATCTTAGCAGATATTGTAGATGGAAAAAGGCAAACATAGTACTAATCTATAGAAATGGTAGTTGACAGGAACCTCTAAATTACAGACTGGTATCATTAACAAGCGTGGTAGTCAAAACACTAGAAACATTAGTTAAAGCCAAATGTGTTGAACACCTACAGAGTAATGATATAATAGTTAAACAGAATAGCTTTTGAACAGGAAGATCCTATGTAACACATCTGCTTAGTTTTAAGATAGAGCCACAGTGATAATACAGGAAAGAGATGGTTGGGTTGACTGTCTATCTGGACCTAAAAATGGCTTTTGACGGAGTTCCACACAAAAGGCTGTCCAGGAATCTGGAACATGCTGGAGGAGTGACATGGAGACTTTTGACATGGATGAAAAACTTTCTAACTGACAGACAGATGAGGGCACTAATCAGAGAATGTATCCGATTGGAGGAGTGTTACTAGCAAAGTACTACAGGGTTCAGTTCTTGCACCACTAATGTTCATTTTCTAAATAAGTGATCTGCCAGAAGAAATACAAAATTATTTGAACATGTTTGCAGATGACGCTAAAATACTGGGGAAGATATGAGGCACAGACCATTGTAATGCCCTTCAAATTGATCTAGATAAAATAAGTTCTTGAAGCGTAAAGTGCCAAATGGAATTCAACGTGAATAAATGCCATGTTATAGAATGTGGAATCGGAGAAAATAAGCCCCACACAACTTACAAATTATGTGGAAAGAAATTACAAAACTCTAATAAAGATTGAGACTTAGGGATGGTTTGGACAGTAAGCTGTCACCATAGGAACACAAAGAACATTGAGAGAGGAGCATATGTGTTGCTTTCCAACTTCAGACTTGCTTTTAATTATATGAATTGTACTAAAGAAATGGATTAAAAATAATCCAAAAATAAGAAAACTAATCCCAAAATAAGAAATGGACTAAAGAAATAGTCCATATATATATGGATTATATGGATTAAAATACTAAATAAACTGTTCATGACTTTTGTGAGACCAAAATTGGAATATGCAGCAGTTGTATGGTGCCTAAATCTCAAGAAGCACAAAGAAACTGGAAAAGGTGCAGCGACATGCTACAAAATAGAAAACAAGAGTTACGAGTAGAGACTACAGACATTAACCCTTAACTGCGTTGCCTCCAAATATGACACCCCCCCTGTCATATCAATTCCTGTTACTATTTTGTACGTAGTGATCATATCACCTCTTTCTTCTGTCTTCTAGTTTTGGCATGTTTAATGCTTCTAACCTCTCCTCGTAGCTCTTGCCCTTCAGTTCTGGGAGCCACTTAGTAGCATGTCTTTGCACCTTTTCCAGTTTGTTGATGTGCTTCTTAAGATATGGGCACCACACAACAGCTGCATATTCTAGCTTTGGCCTAACAAAAGTCATGAACAGTTTCTTTAGTATATCGCCATCCATGTATTTAAATGCAATTCTGAAGTTAGAAAGCATAGCATAGGCTCCTTGCACAATATTCTTTATGTGGTCCTCAGGTGATAGTTTTCTATCTAAAACCACCCCTAGATCTCTTTCTTCATCAGAATTCTTTAAAGATTTCTCACATAATATATAGGTTGTGTGGGGTCTATGTTCTATTCCACATTCCATAACATGACATTTATTAACATTAAATTCCATTTGCCAAGTGGTGCTCCATATACTTATTTTGTCCAGGTCTTCTTGAAGGGCATGACAATCATCTAAATTTCTTATCCTTCCTATTATCTTAGCATCATCAGCAAACATGTTCATATAATTCTGTATACCAACTGGTAGATCATTTATGTACACAATAAACATCACTGGTGCAAGAACTGAACCCTGTGGTACTCCACTTGTGACATTTCTCCATTCCGATACATTGCCTCTGATTACTGCCCTCATTTTTCTATCAGTCAGAAAATTTTTCATACATGATAGAAGCTTACCTGTCACCCCTCCAATATTTTCCAGTTTCCTGAACAACCTCTTATGTGGAGCTCTGTCGAAAGCCTTTTTTTAGGTCCAGATAGATGCAGTCAACCCAACCATCTCTTACCTGTAATATCTCTGTGGCTCGATCATAGAAACTGAGTAAATTCGATACACAGGATCTTCCAGATCGAAAACCATACTGTCTGTCTGATATTATATCATTTCTCTCCAGGTGTTCTACCCATTTAGTTTTGATTAGTTTTTCCAATACTTTCACTATTACACTTGTCAATGATACAGGTCTATAATTGAGGGGGTCTTCCCTGCTGCCACTTTTGTAGATTGGAACTATGTTAGCCTGTTTCCACACGTCTGCTACGATTCCTGTACACAGGGATGCCTGAAAGATCAGGTGAAGTGGAATGCTGAGCTCAGATGCACATTCTCTCAGAACCAATGGTGAAACGCCATCTGGGCCAGCTGCTTTGTTCTTACCGAGCTCCTTTAGCATATTTTCCACTTCATCTCTAGGCACCTCTATCCGCTCTATGTTGTTCTCTGGAATTCTTATTGTGTCTGGTTCCCTAAAGATTTCATTTTGTACAAACACACTTTGGAACTTTTCGTTCAGTGTTTCACACATTTCCTTTTCATCTTCCGTGAATCTATTTCCCATATTCAACCTCTGAATATTATCCTTTACCTGCAATTTGTTGTTTATGAATTTATAGAATAGACCTGGTTCTGTTTTACATTTGTCTGCAATCCCTTTTTCAAAATTTCTTTCTGCCTCTCTCCTCACTGCCGTGTAGTTGTTTCTCGCATCTTTGTATCGCTGGTATGTTTGGGGGTTCAGCCTCTTCCTGTATTGATTCCATTTTTGTGTCTTTTGGTCTCTAGCCCCCTCGCAATTTCTATTGAACCAATCCTGTTTCCTAGTTCTGCATCTCTGTTTTGGTATAAATTTTTTTGTGCCTTTATCATATATTTCACAAAACTTGACATACATCTCATTCACTTCCTTGCCTAGCATCAAGTCTGTCCAATTATACTCACTAAAAAAATTTCTAAGGTCACCATAATGTCCTCTCCTGAAGTCTGGTTTTTCAACTGCTTCAACCTCCTTATTTTCTTGCAGCTTATAACGCATTGCATACTTTATTCCCAAAAAGACATAGTCACTTTTACCCAAGGGAGGAAGGTACTGAATGTCAAATATCTCTTCCTCCTTCCTGGTAAATATCAAATCTAGCATGGAGGGAACGTCCCCTTCCCTCATCCTCGTAGCTTGTTTAACATGTTGATACAAGAATGTTTCCAGGATGAGGTCTACAAATTTACAGGTCCAAAAATCTTCTGTTTTAGCTTCATATGCTTCCCAGTCTATGGATTTCAAGTTGAAGTCACCGACTATTAACAGTCGTGATCTATCGTTATCCGCTCTCGCTATAATCTCTCTCATTATTGTTATAAGACCTTCACGTTTACTATCTAGCTCCTCCTTTGACCATGTGCTGCTTGGCGGTGGACTATATGCATTTATTATCATTAGTTTATCATCCTCATGGCAGATCTCTAGTGCTATTATGTCAACTTCTTGTGGATTGGCAGTCATTATTTCGTTCACCTTTAGGTGTTCTTTTACCAGCACAGCAACGCCACCGCCTTAACTAATTTTTGTGTCCCGTCTCCAAATTGAGTAGCCCCTTGGGAATATGACCTCATTTAAAATTACATCTTCAAGTTTTGTCTCCGTGAGTGCAACAATGTCTGGTGTCTGCAGCTGTATTACATCACTTAACTCCAGTATCTTCGATCTCACTCCATCTATGTTGGTGTATGCAATCTTCAGGAACTTGTTCCCCCTCTCCTTTTTCTTCACTTTCCCTCTCTCTACTGATTTTGTTGGTTTGCCTTTATGTACCACTTTACTGGTTTGCCTACCCCTATCACTTTGTAGAAAAAAGAATTTATTTCTTCTTTATTCCTGCTTTCATTTAAATGTTTTGCCTCGGCGAGGTTCAGTTTCAGCTTCTCTCTATCTTCTTTTGAAAGATCTCTGTGGTCTAGTGGTCTAGCATTTGTGAGAGGCAGCAAGGCCCTGAGCGGAGCCCATTTTGCTCAAGGTTATATAGATGCTATGATTCCATGTGTTATGCGATCTTACTCTTTAGCACTCTTTCAAAGATTTTTATGATGTGTGAAGTTAGAGCTATTGACTTATAAGTTTTTGCATCTGCTATACTACATGGTTTGTGAAGTGGTGCTATCTCCATTGCTCTAAGTATGTATAGGATAACACCAGTATCCAGGTTCTGTCTCCGAAAGATGCTTAGGGCCTATGGTGGTAGTTTTTGCAGTTCTTGATAAAATAGAATTTCAGAAGTCTGGACCTGGTGCAGTGCACACAGACATGCTGTCCATGGCTACTTCAAGTCCAGTGGAGTTAGAGCAACAGCTGACATATGGTTCGACGGTGGCATCACATTCATAAAAATTTTGTTTGGATCACTAATCTTCAATGTTTTCAGAGGTTCACTGAAAACCAAATCATACTGTAGCATCTGTATTTCACCCATTTCTTTGTTGTCATCTGTAGAGGTTCCATCACCTTTGCACACTGCCCAACGCTGGATGTAGTTTTTGTTCTAGATTCTGTTCTACAATCAGGATGGATGACCGTATCCCTGAGGCAGAGGTGATGAACAACCCTCAAAATCGCCCAAGACAAGAATAAGGCTGGAAGAAGTACCATGGTAAAACCGCACCCACATGGGTTTTCCAGGGTCCGTAGAGTGAATAAGCCCTACAGGAAGTTCAGGCACTGATGCTGGTAAACTGGTAAACCAGTTGCCTAAGCTGGTAAACCCTGTCTAAAGCAGGCAAACTGACTGCAAGTAGCAGTCATGAAACCTCGGGGGCATTCAGGGTAGGACCAACAACACAACCTAGGCTAAGCCTAATAAGGAGCTAGGCAGACCTCCACTGCCACCAAAGCTAAAATGCCAAAATGAAAAGAAAAACAAACCCCTAAACTCTCACAACAAGCAGCCAGAGAAAAACATCGCCCGCCTCGTTGATAGTAAAGCAGGCTGTGCTAGCCGCAGTGCGCCCACCAGCAATCACACACACCTGGGGCAAGTTGGAAAAACCAAGACCCCCCCCCCCCCCAACTCACCCCAAGGGCAAGGACAACCACTAGTGAGAAAGCCCCCCAATGGGGAGTGTCCCCCGAATGCCCCAGGGAAGCGAACCCCGAGATGAAAGGCCAGCAGTACTTATAGAGCACCTAGGGAAGGGAACCATAGGCGCATGCTGTTCCAGTACTCCAAACACCTGACAACTCGCACACCTCCATGTCATAACACCACCGCAAGGGCAAAACCACCAAAGAAAATGAGAACACGGAGCCAGAGCAAAAAAGACCACTCGGCACGACTACATCAGTAAAAAACTGAAGGGTGATGGCCTGACCTACCCAGACCGGCATCTCCTTTCCCCTGGGGTGGTTGGAGTTAACAAGTAGGCGGGTTAGACGAAGTTTCACTTGTTTGTTTGCTTTCTGAGGGAGTTTAATGTGCTTGAGAGGATGTAGGTCGCATTTTTTTACCAGGCAGTGGTTTGTTTCGATTCGCCAACCTTTCTGGGTGCCATCCCTGATCAATGGCAAGATGACATACTTTAAATGTAAAGTGTTCATGGCCATTACTCCCTTCGCCTCTGAGGGGGGGCCAGGTTCTGGCTCGTGGTCTCCGGTAGGCTTACAAAGAACTCTGATGACATGCAAGTTGTATGGCACTTGATCAGTACGATAGCTTTAGGGAGCCAACAAAAATGGATAATAATACTGTACCCTGGAACTGTAAGACATTGTATATACTGTATTAGTTAAATTTCTCACAAAAATTAGTATAACAGCAATAACAATGTATAGAAGGAATGTACAAGGGAGAGGACTTACCCAGGTTCCCCTCCAGCTTCCATCATGTTGGCTAGAGTGACATCATTAGACCACACATCATACTGCCATTTACGAAGGCCCAAAACTCCACACAAAACACGACCTGTGTGGATTCCCACCCTCATGTTTAGCTGTACATCTGTTGCATCAACTACTGATCTGTAAAAATGCATTACTAAACATAAGCTAGCCTTCTTTGAAGGTTTAATTTTTAGTCACATCCATTTTCTCAAACAAGTATAATATAAAATAGCAATTTTAAAGTGAAAATACTGTATATATATAATAAATCAAACAAATGGATAGGTTTAACCATTACATTGCTCCAATTGCTTGAGAACAATTGGCTCATATGTTCCATATTAAAAGCCTGGAGATGATTTAAGATGTCCAATTTGATTGAAAAGCCCCACCCAACATTCTAGGGGGATGTCCTTTTGCACTAGTGACCTCTGTCCATTTCTCTTAAGAGAAATGCTGAATTCAAATGTTTAAAATTCAAAAATTCAAATGTTTATTTAGGTAAAGTGCATACATGCAAGAGGTGATACAAATATTGATGAATTTATAGATAGAGCTAGTATATACAATGCCTAAAGCCACTATTACGCAAAGCGTTTCAGGCAGGAAAAACACTAAAGACTAAAACTTAATACTAACCGAGATTAAAGTATAAAATGTGTTGAGAAAATATAAAAAAGGGGGGAACATGGCAGAAAAACAGCAAAAATACAATTTGGTCGACAAACAGCATTGTTTAAAAATAACAAGACATGGGTTGACATTATAGGGGTAAGGTAGGTTACAGGGAGTTAATTAGGTTAATTATTTTGACCAGACCACACACTAGAAGTTGAAGGGACGACGACGTTTCGGTCCGTCCTGGACCATTCTCAAGTCGATTGTGATTAGGAGGTAGGGACAGGCAATAAATAGGCAAGAGAGAGCTGAGGAGGAAAGTAAGGTGTAGGGGATAGTAGTAATAATGAGAACTGCAGAAGGCCTATTGGCCCATACGAGGCAGCTCCTATTATAACCACCGAAGGAGATAGTAATAGGAATAAGCAGAGGATAGCAAGGGAGCGTAGGATAAGACCATGAACAGAAAAAGGGAGAAGAGAGAAAGAAAAGGAAAGAGAAAGAAAGATAAATGGAAGGGGTAAGCTTATGTTAAGTCACGTTTGTTAGAAAGATTAGAGCATTTGAGTATATACTGTGAAAGGGAAGAGTCCACAGCAACAAAGCCAGGACTCAAGTTCATGTTGGGTACATTGTGTATAAGAGCCGATTCTACAAGACGGCGTCTGTGTAGAGTAGAGGCAGGAAAGATTATTTTGGAGGAAGACCAATCAATGAGATGATTAGAATCCCTCACATGGCAGAAGAGAGCATTGTTAGTGTCTGCAGACTTAACACTTCTCTTGTAAATTATTCAGGTTAAATTCAGGTTAATTATTATTTGAATATTTTAGAATAATTATTATTAGAATTATTAGAATAAAACACATTCCTAGTGTCCTCGACAAGGACAGGAAGCCGGTGACTTGTTGAAGGTCCCCCCCCCCCCTTCCCCTATTTGCCTTGATGATCTTTTCCTGGTAAAAAAGCATCTCCTATTCTCAGTCCAACATTGTGGCTTATTGAGCTTGAAAATGTTGCTCCTTGTTTGTGTTACATGTGACCTTTTTAAGAAATTGTCCAGATCAACATACTCTTACTTGTTCAGTACTGTAATTTAAAAAGTTTCATTTAGATTCGCCCTCTCATGCCTGGTTTGCAGTGTTGTTAGCCCTGTGGCCTTCAACTGTTCCTGATATGAGAGATGACCTAGCTCTGGAATGACTTTTGCTGCCCAGTGTTGCACTTTCTCCAAAGCAGCTATGTCCTCCTGGAAATGAGGTTTCCATGCTTGGATACAGTAATCCAAATGGGGGCGCACCAGAGATTCATACAGCATGAATCATAAGAGACAAAGCCCAAGATGTAAGGAGGCTGCAAATTCCTAAAGCCCTACACATAAAAGTAGAACCCCCCCCCCTTCACCCCATAAATACTCAAATTACAAAACCATTCACTGTACCCATTATGACAGTGAGAGCAAGACATGAACATGACTATGCCAATGATGACATCACTGCCCAAAATGCCATGCCCACTACGGTCACCTGAGCTCTAATTACCCAATTACCTGACTTATCTTTGTATGCTTAGTCTATTGACCAATGCACTTTACCTCTACTCTTTACTTTGACCCCTCTCCTGACAGAAAAGAGCTTTTCTCTCCTTTTTACCTCTCTCCTTTCTCCTCCTCTCTCTCCCCTTCTTGTGAAACAATGCATGACACACCCTGTAAAATGGAGCCGAGGAACTATCAACTCTAAGCGCAAGCTCCAGCAGCTCCTCAAGCACTGTGCAATACAAGGTGACAGAATTCAGAATAAGATGCCAATCAAGAAATGATCAGGATAAAAATGAAAGAACCACCTGCTCAGAAACAGACGTACAATGCCTAAGAAACAACCATCAAGAAACTTCATTCTGCCACCTCAATAAATCCACAGGTGGCACCATCAAGGTGGGACACCAACACAACCACCTGATTGCCATGAAGATGGTGATACACCTGCATTAGAAACTCCAGACGCAAAGAATGGAGGAGAAGTTCAAACCAGCAGAGTACGTTGCTTGACTGACCTTCTGGAAGAGGCACAGAAAAATTACCTGGTTAAGACACCAAGCAAGCAGCACAGGAAACAAAAGCTGGGCCAGCCACCATAGAGCCAGAAGGATCACCTAATCTTCATAGCACTCCAACTGCATCAGAACCCAGAGCAACAGCTGGACTGGGGTAAAGAGGTACTGAAACCCCCACCTTGACCAGTCCAGCTGAAAGGCATCCACTACAAAGGCCTTGCAGTTGGAAAATGGTGATGTGTATAGGGGTACAGGCCGAGACCATGCCGACGTGAAGAGGTCCATGTCCATGCACTCAAACACCTCGCAGAGCCAATGTAAGGAATCGTCGTTGAAAGTCAACTCTGTGAAGATGGGACAGAACTGAAACAGTCCATCAGGAAGGATGTTGGACATTCCCAGAACATGAATGACACAGAGAGCCAGATCCTGGAGAATCCAGAAAAAAGAGCTATACACAATGTCCAGCTCCAAAGAGGCAGAAACCGAGCATAATTAGCGCAGTCAATTGAATGATTACAATCTTTTAAATGACTGGGCTAATTCAAGCAAAATTGTGGTGTGTAAATCAGTTACTGAAAGAAATATTATTGAATCTTCATTTATAAAAAGTAGTGAATTAGATAACATTAATGTAAGTCCAGAATTATATAAATTAGACAACTTTATAATTGGTAAGATTTGTGATAGATATAAAATTAAGTAAACAATAAGTTAATATCCATTGAACACCCCTTTTAACCCTTTAACAGCACAACAACACACATGATGTGTTCAGTGACTTGCAGTAACTTGCGCTCCACATCATATGATGTATTGGAGCTACGCAAGATTTAAACGGCCCGCGGATACACGGGTGTTATGATCCCAGGCAGCCGAAAAACGAGTCTCCCCTTTGAGAATTATTCTATCAAGCCTGACCTGACTAGAAGGTCTAGGAAATATAGAGGAGAAGACACAGATGTAAAATAGTTGGTTGGATATGATGAACAATTTGAGGTTATGGGCAGTGAATAAGAAAATAGATAAATGACTGGTTAGGAGATGTGGATAATTTGCTAGAGGCGTAAGGCTCGTTTAGAGAGGAGCTTAAGTCACTTGAGAACCAGACATCGCGAGGGGAAGCTGCGCTGTGTGAGCTGTCAGAGAGGGACCCCTAGTGATATATCTCCAAGAGAAGGGAAGTGTGCAGACGTTCTGGCTGTGGAATCGAGCTGGGAACGTTGTGGTCTCAAGTCCTGGACGGCGAGGAGAGTTTATTAAGCCGCCCAGAGACATTATCGTGGGCCGTGGGAGCGCCCTAATCAGACACCGTCAGAGGGATAGCACCCTCGACTAGACAATCTGTGGTAAGCTCGATTTAAGCCAGTTCATAGTGATTGCTTGTAGTTGGTCATGTGTCCAGCGACAGTAGCGAATGTTTATTGATAAGTTAGACATGTTTTGGTAAGGCAGGAAGCCTAAATAAGAGGACGGAGACGAGAGAGACAGCTGGAGGGATGAGCAGCACGTCCTCTCCCGTCGACCGCCTGAAGCCAACTGACTGGCGGCGGAGGACCCTCCCAGAGTTGAGGAGCCGCCCGCCGGGCAAGGCGGAGCATGGACCAGCCCAAACGGGGGAGTCCACTCTCACAGTGTGTAGAGAGCAGATAGATGTTGGATGCAAACATAGTGTGGATTATTTCGTCTATGTGTTTATAAGGAAACGTTTTTATTGGCGTGTCAATGGGTTGCAGGTTTGTCTTTGGGGAAGAAGTTGCTGTGAACTTCGAGCCAGTAGAGTGAGTTAGTGGAAGAGACTCCAAGACTGTGGAAGGAGTAGTGTACTCCGAGGAAGAGTAGCCCCAGAGTGAAGAGTATGACCTCGAGCTGTGAGGAGAAGCAGTGAAGAGGAGTGTCACGTGCTTCTGTAATGTCAGTGGTGAAGCACCATTGTTGCTCAAGGAAAACTTCATGGTGTAGCAGCCTGGAAGGGCTGCGGAGGATCCTGGTAGTTAAACCCGGAAGAACCTGAAGAGATCAGG
>NC_091157.1:44521456-44538956 GCF_040958095.1 Procambarus clarkii
CCCATCACTCTGTCATATAACGCTTTGAAATTACTGACAGTTTTGGCCTCCACCACCTTCTCACCTAACTTGTTCCAACCGCCTACCACTCTGTTTACAAAAGTGAATGGTCTTATATTTCTCTGGCAGCTTTGTTTCGTTAGTTTAAATCTATCACCTCTTGTTCTTGAAGCTTCCGGTCTCAAGAATTTTTCCCTATCAATTTTATCGATTCCTGTTACTATTTTGTACATAATGATCATATCTCCTTTTCCTTCTAGCTTCTAGTTTTTGCATATTTAATGCCTCTCACCTCTCCTCATAGCTCTTGTCCTTCAGTTCTGGGAGCCACTTGGTGGCATGTCTTTGCACCTTTTCCAGTTTGTTGATGTGCTTCAAGATATGGGCTCCATACAACTGCTGTATATTCCAGCTTTGGTCTAACAAAAGTCATGAACAATTTCTTTAGTATTTCTCCATCCATGTATTTATAACCAATTCTGAAGTTAGAAAATGTAGCATAGGCTCCTCGCACAATGTTTTTGATATGGTCCTCGGGTGATAGTTTCTGTCAAGAACCTCCCCTAGGTCTCTTTCTTTATCATAATTCTTTAAAGATTTCTCACATAATATATAGGTTGTGTGGGGTCTATGTTCTCCTATTCCACATTCCATAACGTGGCATTTATTCACATTAAATTCCATTTGCCAAGTGGTGTTCCACATACTTATTTTGTCCAGGTCTTCTTGAAGGGTATGGCAATCATTTACATTTCTTATCTTCCCTATTATCTTAGCATCATCAGCAAACATGTTCATATAATTCTGTATTCCATATGGCAGATATGGTGTTATGTGATATGGTGCCAAGTGGTGTTCCACATACTTATTTTGTCCAGGTCTTCTTGAAGGGTATGGCAATCATTTACATTTCTTATCTTCCCTATTATCTTAGCATCATCAGCAAACATGTTCATATAATTCTGTATTCCATATGGCAGATCATGTATGTAGACAATGAACATTACCGGTGCAAGAACTGAACTCTATGGTACTCCACTTGTGACATATCTCCAGTCTGATACATTGCCTTTGATTACTGCCCTCATTTTTCTATCAGTTAAAAAAATTTTCATCCATGTTAGAAGCTTACCTGTCACCCCTCCAATATGTTCCATTTTCCAGAACAACCTCTTATGTGGAACTCTGTCGAAAGCCATTTTTTGGTTCAGATAGATGCAGCCAACCCAACGGTCTCTTTCCTGTGAAATCTCTGTGGCTCAATCATAGAAACGGAGTATATTTGTTACACAGGATCTTCCAGATCGAAAACCATAATGTCTGTCTGACATTATATATTTTTTTCTCCAGGTGTTCTACACATTTAGTTTTAATTAATTTTTCCAATATTTTGACTATTACAATTGTCAATGATACAGGTCTATAATTGAGTGGGGTCTTCCCTGTTGCCACTTTTGTAGACTGGAACTATGTTAGCCTTTTTCCACACATCAGCTACAATGCCTGCACACACAGATGCCTGAAAAATCAGTTGAAGTGGAATGCTGAGCTCAGGTGCACATTCTCTCAGAACCCATGGTGAAACTCCATCTGGACCAACTGCTTTGTTCTTAGCTCCTTGAACATTTTTTCCACTTCATCTCTAGACACCTCTATGCACTATGTTGTTCTCTGGAATTCTTATTGTGTCTGATTCCCTGAAGATTTCCGTTTTGTTCAAACACACTAACTTTTTGTTTAATGTTTCACACATTTCCTTTTCATTTTCTCTGAATCTGTTTCCTATTTTCAACCTCTGAATATTATCCTTTACCTGTATTTTGTTGTTTATGAATTTAGAAGAGGCCTGGTTTTGTTTTACATTTATCCACTATCCCCTTTTCAAAATTTCTTTCTGTCTCTCTCCCCACTGGAGTGATTATTCTTTATTGTGATTATTATTTTATTGTGATTATTATTTTTATTGTGATTATTCTTGCATCACAGTTTCAAATCTAGATATGATAGAGCCCAACAGGCTCAGGAACCAGTACACCACGGGAAGATGGGACACCATGAGCGTAGTTCTCATCCTGTAACTTTACTTAGGTAATTACCAGTTGAATTACCAGTCAACAGGTGGGACCAAAGAGCCGAAGCTCAACCCCTGCAAACACAACTAGGCGAATACATCATCCTTTGCAGACAACTAGGATTTTTATGAGAGTAGCCAAAATAGAGGACACAGCAAACCTTCAAACTAACGTAAATCAGGTCTTTCAACGGACCACAGAAAAGTATATGATATTTAATTTAGTTCCAGTTTCTGCACTATGAAAACAAACAAGAATATCAAATTGGTAACCACACAGAAAATGTAGTCAAATCACACTATATAAGGAAAAAGCAATATACAAGATTTGGGAGTACTGTAATCATATAAGATGATTTTACTTAAACACCATAAAAAAGTAGATGGACACTTCAGGAAAAATTGCAGGTTGGATAACAGTTCAAACATATGATGCCAGACTAATGATGATAAAACACTAGTGCTCTCTAGGATTGTTGCACAATAACAACCCAATTCAAAACTGCAGAAACTGCTGACCTAGAGAATGTGCAAAGACCTTTTACTAACTTTCTAGATGAAAAACTATATCTAGTGGTTCTAGATAGAAAACTATCTTCTGAGGACAGCAAAGAACATCATGCAAAGCACCTATGCTACACTTTCCAAGTTCAGAATTGCTTTTAAATACTGTAACCCCGCGATTATCCGGGATTCGAACATCCGAAAAACGCCCTTATACGGCCAAAATCGTGAACGGATAAAGTTATCACAATATCCGGCCAAAATAGCCACAGGAACCGGATTAAAGCAGGTTTTCTGCAGAAATTACACTATCCGGTCAGTCCCCGGGATAATCGTGCCTTTGTCCGTATATGAAAACATGAGGCGGGCCATACGGTATTAATCCCGTCTGCCCGAGACTCGAGGCGCATGGTGTAGGTGGGGGGTGGGGTGGGTGGGTGGTGTTGGGATGGTGGGAGGGGTGCGTCAGGAGGGACTACCTGGGTACAGGAATTACCATTAATTTTAGAACAATTAATCATAGCCAAAAACAAATAAAATAACTACTAGTAATTATGTAATAACAAATAAATAAGTTTCCTAAAAGCATTGTGCACAGGCTGAAGTTTCCTTCAAAAATATTGTGAATTTTTTTCCTCCTGGCGGCCTACGTAACGCTATGGCTGCCCCAAGTGGACCTGTCCAACACTGGTCAACCCATGTGCGTCCGTCCCCTCGTCCGTTAATTACAAATGAAGGTACGTACACAGAGGACAACAAAGAGATTAGTGAAATTCTAAGAAGCCAGTATGAGGCTATGTTTAGCACACCAATAAACAACATGAAAGTTGATGACCCAGACAGCTTCTTTATGAATGACATTCAAGCTGCAGATAATATAACGGATATTACCACAAACTCGGAAGACTTTGAAAGAGAAATTGATAATATGCCTATGCACTCAGCTCCTGGGCCTGACTCATGGAATTCAATATTCATAAAGAAATGTAAAGTACCAGTAGCGAGAGCACTCAGCGTAATATGGAGAAAGAGCCTGGATACAGGGGAGATACCAGCAGCACTTAAATCTGCAGATATAGCTCCGTTGCACAAGGGGGGGAGTAAAGCCTTGGCAAAAAATTATAGGCCAGTTGCACTAACATCACACATAATAAAAGTGTTTGAAAGAGTGATTAGGAATCAAATTTCTAGTTTTATGGAAAACAATGAATTGCACAATCCAGGACAACATGGATTTAGAGCGGGAAGATCCTGTCTGTCACAGTTACTCAACCACTATGACAAAATCACAGAAGCCCTAGAAGAAAAGCAAAATGCAGATGTTGTATACACAGACTTTGCAAAGGCGTTCGACAAATGTGACCATGGGGTGATAGCTCACAAAATGAGGTCAATGGGAATAACTGGAAAAGTAGGACGCTGGATACTCAATTTCCTGTCGAACAGAACACAAAGAGTAACAGTCAATCAGATAAAATCGAGTCCAAGCGATGTTAAAAGCTCTGTACCTCAAGGTACAGTCCTTGCACCGCTACTGTTCCTTATTCTCATATCTGATATAGACAAAAAATACACGCCACAGCTTCGTGTCGTCCTTTGCAGATGACACAAAAATCAGCATGAAAATTACCTCTGCTGAAGACATTGAAAAACTACAAGCAGATGTCAACAAAGTTTTTGATTGGGCAGCAGAAAATAACATGATGTTTAACAGTGATAAATTTCAGGTACTCAGGTACGGCAAAAATGAGGATCTGAAACATAATACAGGGTACAAAACACAATCGAATCTTCCCATAGTAGAAAAACAGCATGTCAAGGATTTGGGAATAATGATGTCCGACGATCTAACGTTTAGGGAGCATAACCAAGCAAATATCGCGTCAGCCAGAAAAATGATCGGATGGATTACGAGAACTTTCAAATCCAGGGATCCCATCACAATGGTTGTACTCTTCAAGTCACTTGTGCTGTCCCGTCTCGAGTATTGCTCAGTACTCACTTCCCCCTTCAGAGCAGGAGAGATTGCTGAAATAGAGGGAATACAGAGAACATATACGGCACGCATAGACGAGATAAAACACCTAAATTATTGGGATCGTCTCAAAGCTCTCCAAATGTACTCTCTAGAAAGGAGACGAGAGAGATACCAAATAATATACACATGGAAAATACTGGAGGGTCAGGTCCCAAATCTACACAGTAAAATAACAACGTACTGGAGTGAACGATATGGAAGAAAATGCAAGATTGAACCAGTGAAGAGCAGAGGTGCCATAGGCACAATCAGAGAGCACTGTATAAACATCAGGGGTCCGCGGTTGTTCAACGTCCTCCCAGCGAGCATAAGAAATATTGCCGGAACAACCGCGGACATCTTCAAGAGAAAACTGGACGGTTTTCTAAGAGAAGTTCCGGATCAGCCGGGCTGTGGTGGGTACGTGGCCCTGCGGGCCGCTCCAAGCAACAGCCTGGTGGACCAAACTCTCACAAGTCGAGCCTGGCCTCGGGCCGGGCTTGGGGAGTAGAAGAACTCCCAGAACCCCATCAACCAGGTATCAACCAGGTATCGTGTTATACACAGTGCTGCGCCATTAGTGAAATATTTTTTTAAATAACTTTTTTATTTTCATAGTAACTTTGAACATTTTTGGCCAAGACTATGTCTGGTAGCAGCATCAATCGTTCTGGAGGTGTTAAGAGGAAGAAAGTTGTCCTAACAATAAAAGACAAGTCACAGTTATACACCTCAACCAGTGTGGCCTCACAGTGTTGCGCCATTAGTGAAATATTTTTTTAAATAACTTTCTTAATTTTCATAGTAATTTTGAACATTTTTGACCAAGAATATGTCTGGTAGCAGCATCAATCGTTCTGGAAGTGTTAAGAGGAAGAAGATTGTCCTAGCAATTAAAGACAAGTTACGTGTTGTTCAAACAGTGAGGCGTCACAGGCAGCCAAGCGCCTTCAACAAGTGAGGCGCCACAGGCAAGCCAAGCTCCTTCAACAAGTGAGGCATTATAGGCAAACCAAGCGCTTTCAACAAGTGACGCGCCACAGGCAAGCCAAGCGCTTTCAACAAGTGAGGCGCAAGCAAGCGCCTTTAACAAGTGAGGCGTCACAGGCAAGCCAAGCGCCTTCAACAAGTGAGGGCATGCAAGCGCTTCAACAAGTGAGGTGCAAGCAAGCACCTTCAACAAGTGAGGCCTCACAGGCAACCCAAATGCCCTCAACCAGTGAGGCTTCAGCAGCTGGCAGTCAAAACTAACTTAGCTTAATGAACTGTACAGTAATTTTAAGTGTTAATTTTAGTGCTGTGTTAGTATAGGTTACGTAAATTGTTAAGAATTTTTAACTTCAAGATGTGTGGCATCAATCAAGAAGACGAACACCAACAAGGTAAGTTGAGGTTTCTAGTTGAATATTTAATAATTGTATGTGGCAAGGCAATTCAAATTATGTTGTTTGTAGTATAAAAATAGTTGGAAATGGTCACTTTTGGACTCGTAGGTGAAAAAGTACCATTATCCGAAAAATGTGATAATCCGGCTGGGGGTCCTTCCCATATAGTCCGGATGATCGAGTGGAGACAGTACATGGATGGAAAACTAAACAAATTGTTCATGCCCTTTAGACCAAAGCTGTAATATGCAGCAATTGTATGGTGCCCATATCTTAAGAAGCACATAAACAAACTGGAAAAGGTGCAGATATGCAATTCAGTGGCTCCTGGAACTGAAAGACAAAAGTTATGAGGAGAGGTTAGAGGCATTAATTAAATATGCCAAAATTAGAAGATAGAAGGAAAAGAGGTAATATGATCACTATATACAAAACAGTAATGGGAATTGATATAATTGATAGAGAAGAATTCCTGAGACCTGGAACTTCACGAACAAGAGGTCATAGATTTAAGTTAAGCAAAGCTGCCAAAGAAAGAAAATTCACTTTCGCATACAGAGTGGTAAACGGTTGGAACAAGTTAGGTGAGAAGGTGGAGGAGGCCAAGATCGTCAGTAGTTTCAAAGCGTTATATGACAGAGTGCTGGGAAGCCAGGACACCATGAGCGTAGCTCTCATCCTGTAACTACACTTAGGTAATAACACTAAGGTATTAACCAGAATCCACTAACTAAAAGATTTCTACTAGAGTAATATTCCAAGTTTAGTAGAATCCTACTAAAATTTTTAAATGTGAATTCCCAGAGTGCAGACAAAAGAGATAAAGAGATACATAAATGTTTATACAGTACTGAAATTGAAAAATATTAAGAGTGACTACCAAATACGTACACAGAAATAACAATACATGAGATCCGGAGACATGACAGGAAGTGCAAAATTGCCCCATTGAAAAACAGGCGCAATAAGTATGTTGAGAGAATTCTATCAACATGAAGGGCACAAGACTCGACACTCTCCCTCCAAATATATGGGGCATAACTAGCTTACTTCTCATAATGTTCAAAAGAGAACTTATAATC
Organism: Procambarus clarkii; assembly: GCF_040958095.1. Lineage (NCBI taxonomy): Eukaryota > Metazoa > Arthropoda > Malacostraca > Decapoda > Cambaridae > Procambarus > Procambarus clarkii. The sequence continues at coordinate 44,528,516 of NC_091157.1, forward strand.
ACCTCCAAAGGATATTTGAAAATCTGGGCTGATTCAATGTAATGCTGCAAGCAGCTATATCTAACAACCTGATACAACCCGTTCTCGCACTTTTGTATAGTCAATATTGACTTATTAAATACGTGCATATGTGACATACTAAACATACTAGTTTACCTTGAAAAGATTCATAGAAAACACCGACCTTACCTAACCTTCTTAGTATGTTAAGATAAGCATCTTATTGCTTCATAATTACAATTATTATTTAACCTATTATAGGTATAGGTTAAGTAATAATTGTAATTACGAAGCAATAAGATGCTTATCTTAACATACTAAGAAGGTTAGGTAAGGTCGGTGTTTTCTATGAAGCTTTTCAAGGTAAACTAGTATGTTTAGTATGTCACATATGCACGTATTTAATAAGTCAATATTGACTATACGAAAGTGCGAGAACGGGTTGCCTGATCAGGCCATCAACCAGGAGGGCTGATCAGAGACTGGGCCATGGGAATGTTGATCCTCAGAACCAACACAGTGTGTTGGATATAAGAAAGTGAGCTTCAAGGTAATGTACTCAAACATTGATGGGATTACCAATAAAGCAAGTGAACTGGCAGAAAGGGTGCAAGAAGAAAACCCAGATGTAATAGGACTAACGGAAACAAAATTGTCAGGAATCATAACAGATGCTATGTTTCCAAAGGACTACTATATAGTAAGGGAAGGGAGAGGAGGTGGAGGAGTGGCCCTGCTGATAAGGAAGGACTGGAGTTTTGATGAGATGGAAATTCCGGGCTGTGACGGATTCAGAGATTACATAACAGGAACTATAACAATGGGTGGACCCAAGATAATAGTGGCAGTCATTTACAACCCCCCCCCCCCCCTAAATGACAGAAGACCTAGACAGGAGTTTGATAGGAACAACATGGCAACCATTAATATAATAGAGAGAGCAGCTTCAGTTGCCTGCAGGATTGGCTCAAGACTCTTAATCATGGGCAATTTCAACCATGGAAAGATAGACTGGGAGAATGGGGACCCACATGGTGGTGCAGATACGTGGAGAGCTAAACTCTTGGAAGTGGCAACAAGGAATTTTCTGAGCCAGCATGTCAAGGAACCCACAAGAGTGAGAGGAAATGATGAACCAGCTAGACTCGACTTGATATTCACCCTGAATGAGTCAGAAATAAGGGAAGTCAAAGTTGAAGCCCCCATAGGAATGAGTGACCACAGTGTACTGACCTTTGAGTACTTGGTGAAGGTAGGGATAACCTATCCAAGGATGGGAGCGGAGGGAAAAAGACTGAATTACCGAAGAGGAAAATATGACGAGATGAACTTCCTCAGGGGAATATCATGGGAAACAGAACTTAGAGACAAGAATGTGCAGGTCATGATGGATTTTGTCATCCAGAAGTGCCAGGAAGTTGCAGACAGGTTTATCCCCGTCCAAAAGGAGAAAAACGAAAAACAGAAAAACCCATGGTTCAACCAGGAATGTAAGGTATCGAAGCAACTGAGTAAAAGAACATGGAGAAACTACAGAAATAACAGAACACCAGAGAGCAGGGAGAGATACCAGAGGGCCAGAAATGAGTACCTCAGAGTGAGGAGGGAAGCAGAGACACAGTTTGAAAATGACATCGCGAGTAAAGCCAAGACCCAACCAAAGCTGCTCCACAGCCACATCAGGAGGAAAACAGCAGTGAAGGAACAAGTGATGAAGCTGCAGAAAGGGGAAAACAGATACACAGAGAATGACAAGGAGGTGTGTGAAGAACTCAACAAGAGATTCCAGGAGGTCTTCACAATAGAACAAGGAGAAGCCCCTGCACTAAATGAGGAGGCGGCAAACCAAGCAACCTTGGAGGAATTTGACCTCACCAGTGATGATGTCAAAAGGTGTCTGCTGGAGCTGGATGTGACAAAGGCTGCTGGGCCTGATAGAATCTCACCATGGATACTAAAGAAAGGTGCAGAAGCACTAAGTGTGCCACTCTCTATGGTGTATAAAAGGTCACTGGAAACAGGAGACTTACCAGAAAGTTGGAAGACAGCTAACGTGGTCCCAATATACAAAAAGGGTGACAGGCAAGAGGCACTGAATTACAAGCCAGTTTCCTTAACTTGTATACCATGCAAGGTGATGGAGAAGATCGTGAGGAAAAGGCTCGTAGAGCATCTGGAGAGAAATAACTTTGTAACGCACCACCAACATGGGTTCAGAGATGGTGAATCGTGCCTCACAGGTTTAATAGAATTTTATGACCAGACAACGAAAATTAGGCAGGAAAGAGAAGGGTGGGCCGACTGCATTTTCCTGGATTACCAAAAAGCCTTTGACACAGTACCCCATAAAAGGCTGTCAATAAAGTTGGAGCAAAAGGCAGGAGTAAAAGGGAAGGTGCTCCAGTGGATAAGGGAGTACTTAAGCAACAGGAAACAGCAAGTAACGGTGAGGGGGGAGACATCAGAGTGGTGAGATGTCACCAGCGGAGTCCCACAGGGCTCAGTACTTGGACCCATCCTGTTTCTAATATATGTGAACGATCTTCCAGAGGGTATAGACTCATTCCTCTCAATGTTTGCTGATGATGCAAAAATTATGAGAAGAATCAAGACGGATGAAGATAGACAGAGACTACAGGATGACCTAGATAAACTGGAGGAATGGTCTAGAAAATGGCTGCTAAAGTTCAACTCAGGAAAGTGTAAGGTGATGAAATTAGGCGAAGGGAGCAGGAGGCTGAACACAAGGTATCATCTGGGAGGGGAAATCCTGCAAGAGTCAAATAGAGAGAAGGATCTGGGGGTTGATATCACACCGAACCTGTCCCCAGAGGCCCACATCAAAAGAATATCATCAGCGGCATATGCTAGACTGGCCAACATAAGAACTGCCTTCAGAAACTTGTGTAAGGAATCTTTCAGAACCCTGTATACCACTTATGTAAGACCAATCCTGGAGTATGCAGCTCCAGCCTGGAGTCCATACCTAGTTAAACGCAAGACAAAGTTAGAGAAGATTCAGCTGTATGCCACCAGGCTCGTCCCAGAACTGAGAGGATTGAGCTACGAGGAAAGGCTAAAGGAGCTGAACCTCACATCCCTGGAAAACAGAAGAGTAAGGGGAGACATGATAACCACCTACAAAATTCTCAGGGGAATTGACAGGGTGGACAAAGACAAACTCTTCAGCATGGGTGGGACACGAACAAGGGGACACAGGTGGAAACTTAGTACCCAGATGAGCCACAGAGACGTTAGAAAGAATTTTTTCAGTGTCAGAGTAGTTAATAAATGGCCTCCACCACATCACTAGGAAGTGATGTGGTGGAGGCTGACTCCATACACAGTTTCAAATGTAGATATGATAGAGCCCAGTAGGCTCAGGAATCTGTACACCAGTTGATTGACAGTTGAGAGGCGGGACCAAAGAGCCAAAGCTCAACCCTCACAAGCACAATTAGGCGAGTACAATTAGGCGAGTGTAACATTTAATAGTAATAGTATTTTTGTTTGATATCGCTGCAACTATTAATTTTAAAAGTACTGTACTGTATACATACTGCATCACATTCTCACATTTATTTCACAATCCCTGATGACTTTCCTCCAAATAGCCATATACCAAATATATCAAACAATGGTATTATTCAACATATTTTCCAGTCCTTCGGTTTTTCTACTTTGAGAAAAAGCTTTAAATTGTTAGTCACTGTTTATATTTTGTCCTTAATCACGGTTCTCGTTTATGGGTTCATTGTAACATGTTGATGTTATTCATCAATTCATTCACCAGCTCATCTCTGGCATACAGACTAATAAATATATTCAAAAAGAACTGCATTCCACAGCAGAGAAGCATTTATTATATCAATGGCTTAAGTGTTTAACGTAAACATTCTTATGCAATAATATTAATAATAATCATTAATCTAGGTTAAATAGAATGAATATATGAAAAAACATTCATAAAATAAAAGTGATTGGTTGCGGAAGTAGATCTAACTTACGCTATGGCGTCAATCATATCGAGACCCATTTCAACTGCACATCTGGCATGGTCACTCCTGGCTTCAGGTAAGCCAGACACACAGTAATAACAGTCGCCAAGGATCTTGATACGCAAACAGTGGTTGTCCTGTAAACAAAAAGGATTAGAAACTACATTATCTAAAACTGGCTAATCTTATAAATAATATACTATAATACATACAGTACAATAGTATCTCGGCTTACGAATGCCCCTCTGTGAACTTTTCGGGTTACGAGCCCGATTTCTTCAGAAAATTTGAATCGGGTTATGAACTTTACCTCGGGAAATGAGTTTGTTGATAAGCGTATGGCCAACCTAGTGCATGGTGGCACGGCGATCGCACCTCAGTTTACCAGTGCCTCCCGACTAGTGACTATCGGGCCTGAATTCTTTGCAAAGATTTACAGTTTTGGGGGGGGGGGGGGATTTTTGGCTATTGAACATAAAAGTTGTTATTATATATCTCTCCATAGGTTCCAAGAAAGCCAGTGGTAAGGTTCAAGGCAAGAAAACACATGTAAGAATGACCATAGAGGAAAAACAAGGGCTGAGGTTCTGGCTCTGGTCCCTGGCAGGCCAAACAGAACTCCTCCACTGATACCAAGTAGTTGGCAGCCATTTCAGTGAGATTGCTTCAGCTTCAGGAAGCCACAAAGGGCTCACCCCTGAAAAATGTGTTCCCTTCCCTGTGTAGACTTTCGCTCATGTTTGCTTCAAAAGGATGATTGTGATAATTTACTTCTTTAGTTAATAAAATAATGTTATGTGATAGCATCTTTTTGCTTATTTTTCTCTCATTGTAATGTCATACTTGTTATTTCTTTGTATTCTTCCTCTTTCCATTCCTTAATTCTTGCTTCTGGCTGGTATGGGTTGTGCTTACATAATTTACAGCACCCATTCAAGACTGGTCTTTGATCTCCCTGCCCTTTCCCATTTCCTTTCTGGTTCCCACATTCTTGTTCACTACATATATATTTTCTTCTTGCTTTCCTGCCACCATCTGGTCATTGACAAGGGACTCAAGTGTGTCACTGATCTAAAGAGTGAAAGCCTTACCTTCAAATATCAATGTCATCAGAGAAAGGATGTCCTACTTAACCCTTAAACTGCTCAGCATAAGGGGGTATAACAAAAAACATTTGAATTATGTAAAAATTACTTAAAAATGTTCAACAAATCTCCAACTTATTGGCTTCAGCATCGTGAAACTTTCATCAAAATATTTTCAGAAATTGATTTTAGACGAATATTAAAAAAAAAAAAAAAAAAAAAACAGCGTTGAATGTAATGAAAATCCATTTTCTGGGCGAGACCCAGAGGCTCCCCGGCACTATACCGGGCTGATGTGTATATTTTAGACCATGGCAACAGTCAGTCGAAGGAGTTCTAGGCCTACTGGGGACCAGAGCCAGAACCTGGCCCCCTCAAGAGAGGCACAAGGAGCAATGGCCTAAAGACACCCCTGTGTAATTGGAAGCAGTCTTTGTCTGCCATCTACCAGGTCAGGCACCCAGAATGTAGGAATTCCAAAACAAAATGCTGCTGATCAAAAAATTTGCAAACCGAAAGCCGAACAAACAACAGAACTCCCCAATCAAAACCAAAGAAACAAGTATGACGTCACCACAAACGCAGCGCATCCATCTGCGCAACCCCTCCTCCCGGGAGTGGGACGGAGGGGGGTCCCAGACCTCCATGCCGGCAACTCTCCTCATTTCAGAGGCTGAGTATGAAAAAACGTGAAAAAAACGCCGACCAGAGTGAGGATGGGAGGGAGGGATGCCAGGGAGCCTCCGGGTCTCACCCAGAAAATGGTGTTTCATTACATTCAACGCTGGTTTCCCGGAGTTACTTAACCAAAGATAAAGAAAAAGAGGGACTTACCTGGGAGGCGGTCGTCACTCGCTCCTCAACTCGAAGTTGAGACAACTGGCTGCTACCTGCGGCCCAAGGCTACACACGTCCGAGAAGGGCCAGGAACGATATACCGTGTGGCCAGGAAACTGTTCGACCTCCAAAAGCCCCGTGCCCGAATGTCAGACCAGAACATATTCCCAAAAACAGCAGCCAAAGCCATGAACTTACGAACGTCGTGGGCACGGGGGATAGACCGCAGGCTGGCTGGACCGAATGATCCTGCGGACGACCTGGGAGACCCGCTCCCTGGAACAGGGAAGAAGGGAAACCAGGTCCACCCAAAGCGCGTCCCCTGCAATGGAGGCCATGGCGCACAGATAATGGCAAAGAGCAGTAACTGGACACAAAACATGATGCACCCCCCAGCCGAACCAACCAAGCATCAACAACCCAAGGACCCCTTCGAAAAGCAGCAGACTCATTCTTCGCCAGAAAAGAAGGAGAAGGCTGCAAACGAACGAAATGACCACTATGACCGAAAGAAACCCTTGCGCCGGAGGAGAGCATGAAGCTCCCCGACCCGACCTCCAGAGGCCAATTACAACAAGAAAAAAAAAGAGCCTTAGAAAAACAGTCCTGAACCGAGGTGGGGGGTGGGGGGGAACCACAAACCGAGGAGAAGAGAGAAAGAGAGAGCACCCGGTTTAACGACCAGGACGGCTCAGGTGGGAGCAAGCCGGAGGTGAAACAACGTTCGAGAAAGCTTGCGGAATGGAGCAGAAGTGACATCCGACATCCACCCTGAATGCAAGCTGCAGTGGCTCCATCACCGCATGATAAGAGGCGACAGTATTTGGCATAAGATGAAGGTCCTGAAACAACCAAGAGAGAAAGGACAAAACAACTCGATCAGAAATCAAAGACAAACTATGAAGAGACAAAAAATGCCGAAAGGACTGCCCGGAAATTTCATACTGCTGTCTAGACGAAACTCGCAGGTGGGACACCATCAACGAAGCCACCTGATCACCATACAAGTGGAGATACACCCATGTTAAAAAGACCGGACGCAATGAGTGAAGAAGATCGAACCAGCCACGTACCGGACCAGACCGATCTGCTGAGAGAGGCGGAACCGCAGGAAGACCCTCGGGTTCGGACATCGAGCAAGAAGCGCTTGAAACCAGGGCTGGGCCAGCCACCAAGGAGCCAACAGGACTTCTCTTCCCTGGTAAGTCTCCAACCAAGCCAGGATCCAGAGCAACAACCGGACCGGTGGGAAGCGGTACAGGTAACTCCACCTCAATCAGTCCTGCCGAAAGGCATCCTCAGCCCCTTGTTGTTCAACGTTCTGATGCATAAACTTATTAAAGATCTTCCAACTAATAATGAAGACACTGTCATTTGTTATGCTGATGATATATGTTTACAGGCTGCCTCCGAGCCTAGAATGCAAGTTCTGCTCGAAGCTTTTGCTACTAGAGCTGAGGAATGTGGCCTCCTTATCTCTGTACAGAAAACTCGTGCCCTCATTCCATGTGATATTCCACCACCCAATTATCATATAGATGGGCGAGCACTTGAGAACTGCGAGTCTTACAGATACCTTGGTGTCCCCATTAACGACCCTGGGTACCTTTCTTCTCTCAAGAGGAGACTTTGGGAGAGATTAAAGCCCTTGCGAGTCATTGTTGGTGTCAATGATGGACTTAACGTGAGACTTGCTAAAATGTTTTATGTATCATTTATACGCTCTGTGATTGACTACAATGCTCTACATCTCACACTGTATACTGACAAAGAGCTGAAATCTCTTGAAACCTTGCAAAATGAAGCTATGCGTCTCTTCCTTGGGGCTCCAAAGTCCACGAGAATAGTTAATATGAGAGCAGAGTTAAAATTACCTACCATAAGTGAGAAAATTTTGTCTATTAGCACAGTTTTCGGCGTGAAGGCATTGAGTAGATCTAGACATCACATGAAGTTTCAAGCTAAACTTTCTAATATGCTGCACTCACCTGAGGTCTATAGAAGAAGAACGAAATCTGATTATGTATATTGGTTCTACAAGGTAGCCAACTCCATCAAAATATTAAATATGTACCCAACTCAACTAATGATTAATCAGCCAATTACTCCATGGGATAACTGGGATCTATCAGTTGATTTTGTAAATGCACCAAAGAAAGATAGTGTGCACACTACATTATTAAAACAGTTAACACTGAAAAGCATCACTGAAAGTACTCAGAGTATGGGTAACTATGTGTATCAGTGCTATACCTACGACTCTGTAGAAGAAGGTGGACGATGTACCGGATGTGCATGTAACATATTTGAACAATCCTCTCTCATATATACAGCAATGAAGCGCGTCAATGACTGGGCAAGTACAACTCAAATCGAACTTGCAGGCATATACCTTGCCACTGAATTTTTAAAAGACAAAGGCAGTGAACTTATATACTGTGACTTGCAGAGTGCACTCCTGGCACTGAATGCACATAGTAGTGACACCCAGAAAATAGTCAGTGATATTCGAATGAATGTTTTAGCTGCTAAAGAAAACAGATTTGAGATTAAATTCCTATGGATACCATCACATGTTGGCATCTCAAGACATGACACTGTTGATATGCTTGCTAAGACAGCCTGCAGAAAACCAGTGGTAGAAATTGATATGGGTGTTTCATTAGCAGTGACAAAGAGAATACTTAAACAAATATCTAATGAAAATCTCACCGACCTAACAAATTCACAAAGACCTGAAAGTTGTAGCATTAAATATTATGATAGATATCGTGAGGAGGCATTCACATATGGGACTAATAGAACAAGAACCCGGCAATGTGATGTTATAGTGGCCAGAATACGCCTGGGATATAGACGTATCTGGCAGCTTTCTCAAAACCCAAATGTCGAGTACACAATGTGTCAACTTTGTGAAAGAGAAAACATGCACTCTCTTGAACATTATATTGTAGAATGTCCCATACTGACTGACTTTCGCCCTCCTGGGCTAAGGTATGCTGAACTCTGTAATTACTATAGGAGTACTGGAACACTTGATATATTGGACTTGTATCCAAGATTGACCATGTAATATATCATTTTTACAATGTATATATATGATGTAACTATATAACCTGAGCTTGTAAAAGCACCTTCATCACCTTCAGTGATTAAGTGCTTAATTGCACACTAGTTTTTTTATCAGCTATCTCACCCTGTCAGAGTAAATGAGACAGATGTATGTGAATGCATGTGTGTGTATGTTGACCAGACCACACACTAGAAATTGAAGGGACGACGACGTTTCGGTCCGTCCTGGACCATTCTCAAGTCGATTGTGTGATTGTATACACAATCGACTTGAGAATGGTCCAGGACGGACCGAAACGTCATCGTCCCTTCAATTTCTAGTGTGTGGTCTGGTCAACATACTTCAGCCACGTTATTGTGACTCATCGCCTGCATGTGTGTGTATATATGTATGTATATGTGTGTGTATGTATATGTATGGGTATAAAGTATATATGGAAGCTGATCAGAATTACATTTCACCTTTGTGAATGTACATTAATGACACTATGTAAAAGACACATCGAACACTTTATGTCGGGCATACGTAAATCTGTGTATCTATGTATTTACGTATGTAGGTTAGCTTAGCATTTTAAAAGCCCTGAATCACCTTCTGTGGTTGAGTGTTCAATAAACCCTTGAACTATATGTTTAACATTTCTCTAACCCTGTCCATGGAGGACAGAAGAAAATGTATATATGCTGGTTAGCATTGTAAATGTGTGGCCACGTCTGTGGTAGAAAAGAAAAAAAAAAAATAAAGAGGCACCCTTCTTGAGCCCGGATGGGCACATGTATAAGCAAGTAGATGGGATCGCCATGGGTTCTCCCCTAGGTGTCCTGTTTGCGAACTTCTACATGGGTACCATCGAGCAAAAAGTCTTAGTCGACATGAACTTGAAACCGGCCATATACTGCAGGTATGTTGACGACATTTTTACACAGGTACCCGATGTCAGACATCTGCAGGAGCTGAAGGAGGCATTTGAGCAGAATTCTGTGTTGTGTTTCACTTACGAGATGGAGAAGGATGGGAAGCTGCCCTTTCTGGATGTAACAGTCATGGAAAGGAGCGGAGGTTTCCACACTGCAGTCTACACTAAGGAAACAAACATAGGAATGTGCCTAAATGCCAACAATGACTGCCCAGACAGGTACAAGAGGAGTGTTGTTAACGCTTGTGTCGACCGTGCTCTCAGCCACAGCTCAGGATGGAAGCAAGTCGACGAAGAACTCTGTAGGGTAAGGCAGGCCCTAGTCAACAACGGTTTCTCCAATGGTTTCGTTGAAGACATAAGAAGGAAAGTGAAACGCCATGCAACCTCTGAAGAGGCAACACAACACCTATACCCCCTATTAGACTATTTTACAGGAACTTCTTTTCCACAGCTCATAAAACGGAGGAAAGGGTCCTGAAAGATATTGTTAATAGAAACGTTATCCCTACAGACAAAAATCAGAAGATAC
>NC_091157.1:44543956-44574358 GCF_040958095.1 Procambarus clarkii
TCTCTCACACTCGCGCGCTCTCTCTCTCTCTCACACTCGCGCGCTCTCTCTCTCTCTCTCACACTCGCGCGCTCTCTCTCTCTCTCACACTCGCGCGCTCTCTCTCTCTCTCACACTCGCGCGCTCTCTCTCTCTCTCACACTCGCGCGCTCTCTCTCTCTCTCACACTCGCGCGCTCTCTCTCTCTCTCTCACACTCGCGCGCTCTCTCTCTCTCACACTCGCGCGCTCTCTCTCTCTCACACTCGCGCGCTCTCTCTCTCTCACACTCGCGCGCTCTCTCTCACACTCGCGCGCTCTCTCTCTCTCTCACACTCGCTCTCTCTCGTTTTGCCGGCATACCACTAGGACAAGCTTGTGGCTCACTGGTTGTTTTTCTCACTAAAAACCTATCAAACAACACTTGTTTTTCCCCTACCTTGAGGTTACTTCGAGGTGCTTCCGAGGCTTAGCGTTCCCGCGGCCCGGTTCTCGACCGGGCCTCCTCGTTGCTGGACTGGTCAACCAGGCTGTTGGACGTGGCTACTTGCAGCCTGACGTATGAATCACAGCCTGGTTGATCAGGTATCCTTTGGAGGTGCTTATCCAGTTCTCTCGAACACTGTGAGGGGTCTGCCAGTTATGCCCCTTATGTGTAGTAGAAGCATGTTGAACAGTCTCGGGCCTCTGATGTTGATAGAGTTCTCTCTGAGCACCTGTTGCACCTCTGGTTTTCAACGGGGATATCCTGCACATCCTGCCATGCCTTCTGGTCTCATGTGATGTTATTTCTGTGTGCAGGTTTGGGACCAGCCCCTCTACTATTTTCCATGTGTAAATTATTATGTACATCTCCCACTTGCACTCAAGGGAATACAGATTTAGGCTCCTTAGTCGGTTCCAGTAGTTTAGATGTTTTACTGCATGGAATCTAGCAGTGATGGATCTGTTCGCTCTCCTGGTCAGCAATTTCTCCAGCTTTGAAAGGGGTTGTCATTGTGCAGCAGTACTCCACTCAAGAGCCCTAGCATTTTTAAAAGTACAGTGGCACGTCGACTTACGATTGCCCCTACTTATGATAATTTCAAGTTACGATGTAAATTTCATCGAAAAATGCGACTCGACATCCAATGGTGTCATCGACTTACGATATTTGTTGGTACACGTTCAGGTCGACCGAGCGTGTGGTTTCCGGTCAAGCGGCCGACCTGCCTCAGTTTACTACAGCTGCCCGCTTAGTGACGATCGCGCCTATAAGAAATTTCGCTTTTGTGGTGATTTTTTTGCATTTTGAACATTAAAGTAATTATTATATATCACGCCATGAGTCTCAGGCAAGTCAGTGGTAAGGCTCAACATATGAGATCCCATGTAAGGATGACCATAGAGCAGAAACAACATATCATTCGTAAATATGAAGATGGTGTGCGGGTTGTTGGACTGGCTAGGCAGTACAACAAATCTCGGTCAACGATATCCACCATACTGGCTAAGAAAAAGGACATTATGGGTGCTAAAGTGATGCATCATTACAAATATTAAAACGAAGGGAAACAAATGTCCCCTTCCAAACAGTAACAACTCTCCTCCTCCCCACTCAACACCATCTTCCATATGCCATCAAGAGCCCTCCATAAAGGTAAGATAAACTTAGGTACTGTATTGTAGTTAGAAAAAAACATTGTATTCAGTATAAAATGTATTTGTATGTTAATATTTTGGAGGGTGGGGAACGGATTAATTCAAATCCCTTTATTTCTTATGGGAAAAATCGCTTCGACTTACGTTATTTCGACTTACGATCCGTCTCTGGGAACGGATTAGCATCTTAAGTCGAGGCCCCATTCTATCATTGGTATAGCATCTCTAGTGTGAAAGATCGTTGTTATCCAACCTGTCATTTTTCTTGCATTTGTGACGGCTACTTTATTGTTTTCTTTAACGGTACGGTCTTCCGACATGAGTACACCCAAATCCCTTACATTGCCTTTTCGTTCCATGTTATGATTTGACTGAGTTTTGTACATGGTTTCCGTTTATATATTTTCATTTTTTCCGTAGTGCATGAGCTGGACCTTATTTACATTAAACACCATATTATTTTCTGTAGCCCACAGAAAGACCTGATTTACATCTGATTGGAGGTTTGCCATGTCCTCTATGTTGTCTAATGAAAATCCTAGTGTCATCTGCAAAGGATGATACAGTACTATAGATTGTGTCCGTGTCTATGTCCAATATGAGGATGAGAAAAAGTACTGGAGCAAGCACAGTACCCTGGGGGACCGAACTCTTCTTGGTTGGACAGGATTTTATTCCGTTGACTATTACACATCGAGTTCTGTTAGTCAGGAAATTGTAGATCCATCTGCCTATTTTTCTATTAATTCCTTTTGAACGCATTTAATGTGCAATAACACCATGGTCACATCTCTCAAAGGCTTTTGCGAAAAGCCTACGTTGTAACACTTGTCTGAAGTGAGACATCACATTGTCATTAAAAATGTTAACACAATGCCCTGCACCCTGCAACAGCTTCATTTGGGTGACACTTTTCAGCAAAACTTTGCAATTCTTCCCATACCACACATTTTCTTAATAAATGATGGAGACATCCTCTACTCTACATCAACAACCTGCACACCATCTTCATGTTTACAAACGCTCTCGTTTTACCTTTATGGTCATCCTCACATGTGTTTTCATATGTTGAACCTTAACACTGACTTTCTTGGGACCCATGGCATGATATATAATAATTACTTTTATGTTCATAAAACAAAAGATCACCAAAATGATGGAATTTCTTACAAGCATGATCGTCACTAAGTGGGAGGCTCTGGTAAACTGAGGCAGGTCGGCCCGTGCCACCAAGAACTGTGTGCTCGGTCGACCTGAACGCGTATCAACGAATATCGTAAGTCGACGACACGATCGTAAGTAGAGTCACACTTTCCGACCAAATTTACATCGTAACTCAAAAATATTATAAGTAGGGGCAATTGTAAGTCGAGGTGTCACTAAAATAATAATATATCTTTGGATTAGGTTTCCTTTGATACACTTAGAATTAAACACATTAGCATTATTACAACTGGTAATTTTCTTATGGAAATATTCAAGTGTTTTCATTTTCTTTCAATGTTTCATCAACAGCTTACATCTTCTGGAAGATGTACATGGTAAGGGGAACATAAGAACACTAAAATAACATTAACAATTCAACATGTATATGTTGTTCACATCATCCCATCACTAATGTAGCTGCAGGTTTAGGATCCAGCTGGCTATTATACAGAAGCTCATTTTAACATACTTGAGATCAATTAAAAAAACACAAGCCAAAGTTCAAATTTATTACAAGTGCTTACAATTCAGTTGCATCCATTTCTGCACAGAGGCATGTGGTTCGACTTTAAATGTACCACAATGAAGAAACAATGAAAGAACAGAACTACTGTACCTTGCAAATTGCGAATTGTAGTACTGAACAGTTTCCACCACAACAAAAATACAAAACGTTGTCAAGTAACCAGTATTGTATGCAAATTGAAAGTCGGAGGTGTCTTATTTGTCAACTAGAAAGTCAATGAGTATATAATCAAATACTTAGTTTAATAGTGTGTTTAGGGCTGATCAACCCGGTGATGTTAGGCTTAGACCAACCAGGCTGTTAGACGCGGCTGCGAGCAGCCGCGTCTAACAGCCTGGTTGATCAGTCCAGCAACCAGGAGGCCTGGTCGACGACCGGGCCGCGGGGACACTAAGCCCCGGAAGCACCTCAAGGTAGCCTCAAGGTAGGTAGGGTAATAACTCTGTAGCTATCAGGAGGAGGACATAAAAGATCAATAGTTCTTTGGTGTGGGAACAAGTGGTTATTATAGATAACGATGTACCATGGGAGAGAAAGTCCGAAAGACACAGATCGATAAAACACAGTTATGGAATTCCATGTTTAAGGTTGTCAGAGTACATGTTAAAGGGGCTATCATAACTCCCATTTTTTAGCTTTCTTACAGCTTTCTCAACCATTATAGGGGTTACAGTGTGCAGGTGTTTAACATTAGGGACAGGGAGCATTAGAGGGTGGTGGCAGGCCATGAGCAGTCATACTGTGGTTTATCCTTTCTGTCAAGGCTGGGTTTTTTGTCACTCCAGGATCACCAGTGTAACGGTAATGTCAAGTTTGAACAACATAATATAGTATCTAGATGTATGTTTTATGTAAATGGTTACAGCAGTGGTTGATGCATGGTATGGCAATGTCTTCGACCATAGGTGAAGCTTTAGTGCACCAGTGGTAGAAGAAACCTGTCGTGGTTGGTGGGACTGAGGATAGTAAGACGTGACGTTACGATCTTACTGCTGGCTGCTATCTTGAGGTTATCTTGAGATGATTTTGGGGCTTAGCATCCCCGTGACCCAGTCCTCGATCAGGACTCCTTTTTGTTACACACCCCCAGGAAGCAGCCGTGGCAGCTGTGACTCTCAGGTACCTATATACTATACCGTTAGGTGAACAGGAGTATCAGGAAAAAAGAAACTCTTCCCATTTGTTTCCGCCTCCACCGGGACTCGAACTCGGAACCTCAGAACTACGAATCCCGAGGGTTGTCCACTCAGCTGTCAGGCCCCCCTGACATGTTGAGAGACTGCTCGTTGTGAGTCTGCCAGTTGAAATAAATCAGAGGTGATCTTGCTTCTGGCTGGGTTGTATCGAGACATCCCTGATACTGTGGTCAGATGGTCTTACATCCCACTCTGACTAGGTTTAGAGCAAGGCTGTTCGTTAATTAGTTAATGGGAAACCCCTTGACGTTGTTTGTAGTATGTGGAATTGTTTGGGTTCATTTGTAGTATGTGGAATTGTTTGGGTTCATTTGTAGTATGTGGAATTCCTGGAAAGTTTCAGTAGCTGCTACATTATTTCTAATGTAGTTGCTAAAAGACAAGTGGCAGGAGCCATTAAAAGGTTGTGCCATTAGCGACCATCAATAAAAAGATAAGGTGGTGGTGGGGTACCGCCAGACTTGGCAGCTTGCCAACATCACTACCCATCAGGTGCGCCTTCTATAATTAACCATTAAACTGCTCTTGTCATTTGTGAGCTCATTACACAATACTGTATATCCCTTCACGACCAAAGATCATATTCACTACAAAAAATCTACCACTTATTCATGCCCATGCCACCTCTCAGATGGGTTAATCTTCATCAATCCTGCCGTTCTAAAACAATTGACCCATGACGCTCATGTTTTTTGTGAACAATTTATGTGCCTCTTATTATTCAAAGTTCCTAAATATTTTATTTGGATGTCATTCAATACCAGAGACCTCTGGCAATCATTTGCCATATTGGGAAAAAATGTGAAAGCATAAGCTATATTACTGGGCATTATTAGAAAAACTGGCACCATTTTGAGTGCATTATCATCCATTTATTGATGTCTAAGCACGTTAACACTGATGCTATGTAAAATTTCAAGGTCTTTTATGGACAAGTTAGATAATTGTGATAAAGAAAAATCTACTGCAAGTAGTTTACTTCAAAATTTGTTTTCAGAATATGATGTCAACATTTATTCACCTCACAATAGCAAAAATGAAATAATTAGAATTTTTTTCCCCCCTACATCAAACTGAGTAGTTTGAAATGTCTTACTTTGTGGAGGTTCCGGGGATCAAAGGCCCCGTGGCTTAATCTCCCACCAGGTCTCCACGTTGATGGTTTGGTCAACCAGGCTGTTGGACGCGGCTGCTCGCAGCATGATGTATGAATCACAACCTGGTTGATCAGGTATTCTTTGGAGGTACTTGTCGAGTTGTCTCTTGATCACTGTGAGAGGCTGGCCAGTTATGCTCCTTACCTGTAGTGGGAGTGTGTTGAAAAGTAATTACCTAAGTGTAATTACGTAAGTGTAGTTACAGGATGAGAGCTACGCTCGTGGTGTCCCGTCTTCCCAGCACTCTTTGTTATATAACGCTTTGAAACTACTGACGGTCTTGGCCTCCACCACCTTCTCACCTAACTTGTTCCAACCGTCTACCACTCTGTTTGCGAAAGTGAATTTTCTTATATTTCTTCGGCATCTGTGTTTAGCTAGTTTAAATCTGACCTCTTGTTCTTAAAGTTCCAGGTCTCAGGAAATCTTCCCTATCGATTTTATCAATTCCTGTTACTATTTTGTATGTAGTGATCATATCACCTCTTTTTCTTCTGTCTTCTAGTTTTGGCATATTTAATGCTTCTAACCTCTCCTCATAGCTCTTGCCCTACAGTTCTGGGAGCCACTTAGTAGCATGTCTTTGCACCTTTTCCAGTTTGTTGATGTGCTTCTTAAGATATGGGCACCACACAACCGCTGCATATTCTAGCTTTGGCCTAACAAAAGTCGTAAACAATTTCTTTTGTATATAGCCATCCATGTATTTAAAAGCAATTCTGAAGTTAGAAAGCGTGGCATAGGCTCCTCGCACAATATTCTTTATGTGGTCCTCAGGTGATAGTTTTCTATCTAGAACCACCCCTAGATATCTTTCTTTATCAGAATTCTTTAAAGATTTCTCACAGAATATATAGGTTGTGTGGGGTCTATGTTCTCCTATTCCACATTCCATAACATGGCATTTATTAACATTAAGTTCCATTTGCCAAGTGGTGCTCCATATACTTATTTTGTCCAGGTCATCTTGAAGGGCATGACAATCATCTAAGTTTCTTATCCTTCCTATTATCTTAGCATCATCAGCAAACATGTTCATATAATTCTGTATACCAACTGGTAGATCATTTATGTAGACAATAAACATCACTGGTGCAAGAACTGAACCCTGTGACATTTCTCCATTCCAATACATTGCCTCTGATCACTGCCCTCATTTTTCTATCAGTCAGAAAATTGTTCATCCATGTTAGAAGCTTACCTGTCACCCCTCCAATATTTTCCAGTTTCCAGAACAACCTCTTATGTGGAACTCTGTCGAAAGCCTTTTTTAGGTCCAGATAGATGCAGTCAACCCAACCATCTCTTTCCTGTAATATCTCTGTTGCTCGATCATAGAAACAGAGTAAATTCGATACACAGGATCTTCCAAATCAAAAACCATACTGTCTGTCTGATATTATATAATTTCTCTCCAGGTGTTCTACCCATTTAGTTTTAATTATTTTTTCCAATATTTTGACTATTACACTTGTCAATGATACAGGTCTATAATTAAGGGGGTCTTCCCCGCTTCCACTTTTGTAGATTGGAACTATGTTAGGCTTTTTCCACACATCAGCTACAACTCCTGTTAACAGGGATGCCTGAAAAATCAGTTGAAGTGGAATGCTGAGCTCAGGTGCACATTCTCTCAGAACCCATGGTGAAACTCCGTCTGGGCCAACTGCTTTATTCTTATTTAGCTCCTTGAGCATTTTTTCCACTTCATCTCTAGACACCTCTATGTGCTCTATGTTGTTCTCTGGAATTCCTATTGTGTCTGGTTCCCTGTAGATTTCATTTTGTACAAACACACTTTGGAACTTTTCGTTTAATGTTTCACACATTTCCTTTTCATTTTTCGTGAATCTATTTCCCATTTTCAACCTCTGAATATTATCCTTTACCTGCAATTTGTTGTTTATGAATTTATAGAATAGACCTGGTTCTGTTTTACATTTGTCTGCAATCCCTTTTTCAAAATTTCTTTCTGCCTCTCTCCTCACTGCCGTGTAGTTTCTCGCATCTTTGTATCGCTGGTATGTTTGGGGGTTCGGCCTCTTTCTGTATTGATTCCATTTTTGTGTCTTTTGGTCTCTGGCTCTCGCAATTTCTGCTGAACCAGTCCTGTTTCCTAGTTCTGCATCTCTGTTTTGGTATAAAAAATGTTGTGCCTTTATCATATATTTCACTAAACTTGACATACATCTCATTCATTTCCTTGCCTAGCAACAAGTCTGTCCAATTATACTCGCTAAAAAAAAATTAAGGTTGTCATAATGTCCTCTCCTAAAGTCAGGTTTTTCAATTGCATCAACCTTCTTATTTTCTTCCAGATTATAACGCATTGCATACTTTATTCCCAAAAAGACATGGTCACTTTTACCCAAGGGAGGAAGGTACTGAATGTCAAATATTTCTTCCTCCTTCCTGGTAAATATCACGGGCCCTTGATGTTGATAGTTCTCCCTCAGCGTAACTATTGCACCTCTGCTTTTCCTTAGCTTAAATCTATGTCCTCTTGTTCTTGAAGTTGCTGGTTTTAGGAATTCCTTTGTCACTTTGGTAGATTCCTGTTGTTATTTTGCAAGTGGTGATCATATCCTCTCTTTTCTTTCTATCTTCTGGCAGTCACAAGCAGTAATGACCCGTGATTTCATGCACTAGATGGTACTTCACTGGATGGTATTACCCATATAATCAATATTCATTAGATACAATTAGAAATGTTGCACTATGCATGATTGCAATGATATTAAGGAAATAACCAACCTCTTTTGTACTAATTCTTCAGGTTACCACCAATACATCAGCTTGAGGTAAACTTTGAAAATGATTGCCAAATAATTTCATGCCGTGCCAATAAGTTTCCAATTTATAAATAATTACCACATTTTAACCCCAATTGCCATTCAGTTCTAGGCATTGGCATGATCAGGTGAACTGCACCTATTTCCCCATCATCCTCAGCCCTCTCTTTCCATACAGGCTATTCATGTTCGTGCCATCTCTTGGGTGGCTTAATCTTCTTCAATCAATCAATACTCTCTTTATCAATACTCTCTTTCCCACAAGAGTTACTACTCCTGTTTTAAGCGGGCTATATATTAATGCCGCAGAATGTACCCAATTACAGTACGAGGGGAAATTAAGGTGAGACTGATGCTTACCTGACGTTTTCATGTCGCTGGATGTAGATCTTGTGAAACTGTCCCTCCACTGGCTTGATGATGTCCGCTTTCATCTCCATGGCCACGTGTTGAGGCAACACAGATAGCAATAGACGTTCCTGAAACATAAGCATCATCAAACTAATCTTAAGCCATCCCAGAAATATAATTGACCGTGTAAAAAAAACTGTCCTCATCTAGATGTAGAATTCATACGAAAATCAATATTCAATTCAAAATACACACAGGACACAGGACCAGACACATACACAGGAAGCAGGAACACACACACACAGGACACACACACACACACACACACACACACACACACACACGCACAAGACGAAGCTGGAAAAAGTCCAAAGGTATGCTACTAGACTAGTCCCAGAACTAAGAGGCATGAGTTATGAGGAAAGGCTGCGGGAAATGCACCTCACGACACTGGAAGACAGAAGAGTAAGGGGGGACATGATCACAACCTACAAAATCCTCAGGGGAATCGACCGGGTAAACAAGGATGAACTTTTCAACACTGGTGGGACGCGAACAAGGGGACACAGGTGGAAGCTGAGTACCCAAATGAGCCACAGAGACGTTAGAAAGAACTTTTTCAGTGTCAGAGTAGTTAGCAAATGGAATGCATTAGGAAGTGATGTGGTGGAGGCTGACTCCATTCACAGTTTCAAATGTAGATATGATAGAGCCCAATAGGCTCAGGAATCTGTACACCAGTTGATTGACGGTTGAGAGGCGGGACCAAAGAGCCAGAGCTCAACCCCCGCAAGCACAATTAGGTGAGTACAATTAGGTGAGTACACAGGAAAGTGCTAAGGGAAGTGAAAAATCGGATGAGAAAAAGTTGCCCTAGTGTTTACAGTGCAGAGAAGAACATTCAAGATGGCCACTGGCAAGGGGAAAAACAAAACAGAGCTTGATTTTGAGGGATTCAATGAAGAAAGCATTGATATTAGTAGTCTACATAACAAGTTGGTAAATTTAGATACTATAGTGAACTCTCATGTAGAAATAATTAGTAAATTGAAAGAAAGTAATGACTATTTGAATAGCAAAGTTTTATGTCTTGAGGGTTTAGTGAAAGACTTGCGCAAGGATAAGAATCAATTGGAAACAAATTGCAAAGCCATGGAAGAAGAAAATAAACTCTTAAAAATAGCTTTGGAAGAAGTTAAAGTAAATTTAAACATAAATGACTACAATAGGTTAGGCAAGGAAATTCAACAGGAGAAACAGCTTTTGTCAGCACAGATGGAGGAAGTTACACAGGGAATAGAACAGTGCAAGAAAGATATGCAACTCACTTATGCACAAGTGGCCAAGGAGAAGGAAAAAATAGAAGAAGCAGTAAAGGAAGTCAAACACTGCAGCAACCAAGATAAAACAAACATTAGGCTAGAAGTGAGGAAAGAATTGGCATCTAACCCGAAGTTGGTGCAAAACACAGTTGATCGGAGTAAGTCCCTGATCATTTTTGGCTGCAAAGAAAAGGCGATAACATCTAGGTCAGAAAGAGCTGTAGAAGAAGCTAAAGTAGTAGATAAAATTGTTGGCCTCGTGGAAGGTCTTACAAACAGAGAGAATGTGTGCGACTACAGGAGAATAGGCAGGTACGTAAAAGGGAAAGATCGACCTTTGAGGATCACCCTAAACGGTGCCAAACAGATGGAAGAAGTACTAAGGAATGCTAGGAAATTGCAAAGGGATGAGGATGGGAAAGGGTGGTCGTTAAGACGAGATCTTTCAAAAGAAGATAGAGAGAAGCTGAAACTGAACCTCGCCGAGGCAAAACATTTAAATGAGAGCAGGAATGAAGAAGAAATAAATTCTTTTTTCTACAAAGTGATAGGGGTAGGCAAACCAGTAAAGTGGTACATAAAGGCAAACCAACAAAATCAATAGAGAGAGGGGGAGTGAAGAATAAGGAGAGGGGGAACAAGTTCCTGAAGATTGCATACACCAACATAGATGGAGTGAGATCGAAGATACTGGAGTTAAGTGATGTAATACAGCTGCAGACACCAGACATTGTTGCACTCACGGAGACAAAACTTGAAGATGTAATTTTAAACGAGGTCATATTCCCAAGGGGCTACTCAATATGGAGACGGGACAGAAAAATTAGGAAAGGCGGTGGCGTTGCTGTGCTGGTAAAAGAACACCTAAAGGTGAAGGAAATAATGACTGCCAATCCACAAGAAGTTGACATAATAGCACTAGAGATCTGCTATGAGGATGATAAACTAATGATGATAAATGCATATAGTCCACCGCCAAGCAGCACATGGTCAAAGGAGGAGCTAGATAGTAAACGTGAAGGTCTTATAACAATAATGAGAGAGATTATAGCGAGAGCGGATAACGATAGATCACGACTGTTAATAGTCGGTGACTTCAACTTGAAATCCATAGACTGGGAAGCATATGAAGCTAAAACAGAAGATTTTTGGACCTGTAAATTTGTAGACCTCATCCTGGAAACATTCTTGTATCAACATGTTAAACAAGCTACGAGGATGAGGGAAGGGGACGTTCCCTCCATGCTAGATTTGATATTTACCAGGAAGGAGGAAGAGATATTTGACATTCAGTACCTTCCTCCCTTGGGTAAAAGTGACCATGTCTTTTTGGGAATAAAGTATGCAATGCATTATAAGCTGGAAGAAAATAAGGAGGTTGAAGCAGTTGAAAAACCAGACTTCAGGAGAGGACATTATGGTGACCTTAGAAATTTTTTTAGTGAGTATAATTGGACAGACTTGATGCTAGGCAAGGAAGTGAATGAAATGTATGGCAAGTTTTGTGAAATATATGATAAAGGCACAAAAAAATTTATACCAAAACAGAGATGCAGAACTAGGAAACAGGATTGGTTCAATAGAAATTGCGAGAGGGCTAGAGACCGAAAGACACAAAAATGGAATCAATACAGGAAGAGGCCGAACCCCCAAACATACCAGCGATACAAAGATGCGAGAAACAACTACACGGCAGTGAGGAGAGAGGCAGAAAGAAATTTTGAAAAAGGGATTGCGGACAAATGTAAAACAGAACCAGGTCTATTCTATAAATTCATAAACAACAAATTGCAGGTAAAGGATAATATTCAGAGGTTGAAAATGGGAAATAGATTCACGGAAGATGAAAAGGAAATGTGTGAAACACTAAACGAAAAGTTCCAAAGTGTGTTTGTACAAAATGAAATCTTTAGGGAACCAGATACAATAAGAATTCCAGAGAACAACATAGAACACATAGAGGTGTCTAGAGACGAAGTGGAAAAAATGCTCAAGGAGCTCGGTAAGAACAAAGCAGCTGGCCCAGATGGCGTTTCACCATGGGTTCTGAGAGAATGTGCATCTGAGCTCAGCATTCCACTTCACCTGATCTTTCAGGCATCCCTGTGTACAGGAATCGTAGCAGACGGGTGGAAACAGGCTAACATAGTTCCAATCTACAAAAGTGGCAGCAGGGAAGACCCCCTCAATTATAGACCTGTATCATTGACAAGTGTAATAGTGAAAGTATTGGAAAAACTAATCAAAACTAAATGGGTAGAACACCTAGAGAGAAATGATATAATATCAGACAGACAGTATGGTTTTCGATCTGGAAGATCCTGTGTATCGAATTTACTCAGTTTCTATGATCGAGCCACAGAGATCTTACAGGAAAGAGATGGTTGGGTTGACTGCATCTATCTGGACCTAAAAAAGGCTTTCGACAGAGTTCCACATAAGAGGTTGTTCTGGAAACTGGAAAATATTGGAGGGGTGACAGGTAAGCTTCTATCATGGATGAAAAATTTTCTGACTGATAGAAAAATGAGGGCAGTAATCAGAGGCAATGTATCGGAATGGAGAAATGTCACAAGTGGAGTACCACAGGGTTCAGTTCTTGCACCAGTGATGTTTATTGTGTACATAAATGATCTACCAGTTGGTATACAGAATTATATGAACATGTTTGCTGATGATGCTAAGATAATAGGAAGGATAAGAAATTTAGATGATTGTCATGCCCTTCAAGAAGACCTGGACAAAATAAGTATATGGAGCACCACCTGGCAAATGGAATTTAATGTTAATAAATGTCATGTTATGGAATGTGGAATAGGAGAACATAGACCCCATACAACCTATATATTATGTGAGAAATCTTTAAAGAATTCTGATAAAGAAAGAGATCTAGGAGTGGTTCTAGATAGAAAACTATCACCTGAGGACCACATAAAGAATATTGTGCAAGGAGCCTATGCGATGCTTTCTAACTTCAGAATTGCATTTAAATACATGGATGGCGATATACTAAAGAAATTGTTCATGACTTTTGTTAGGCCAAAGCTAGAATATGCAGTTGTTGTGTGGTGCCCATATCTTAAGAAGCACATCAACAAACTGGAAAAGGTGCAAAGACATGCTACGAAGTGGCTCCCAGAACTGAAGGGCAAGAGCTACGAGGAGAGGTTGGAAGCATTAAACATGCCAAAACTAGAAGACAGAAGAAAAAGAGGTGATATGATCACTACGTACAAAATAGTAACAGGAATTGATAAAATCGACAGGGAAGGATTCCTGAGACCTGGCACTTCAAGAACAAGAGGTCATAGATTTAAACTAGCTAAACACAGATGCCGAAGAAATATAAGAAAATTCACCTTCGCAAATAGAGTGGTAGACGGTTGGAACAAGTTAAGTGAGAAGGTGGTGGAGGCCAAGACCGTCAGTAGTTTCAAAGCGTTATATGACAAAGAGTGCTGGGAAGACGGGACACCACGAGCGTAGCTCTCATCCTGTAACTACACTTAGGTAATTACACTTAGGTAATTACACACACACACCACTAGAAGTGTTTCATATTACCCGTGGGGAAGTAAAGGTGTGTTTACTAGAGTTGGATGTGACAAAGGCTATAGGCCCAAATGGAATCTCCCCTTGGATACTAAAGGAAGGAGCAGAAGCACTGTGCCTGCCACTCTCCATAGTGTATAACAAATCACTGGAAACGGGAACTGCTAGAAATTTGGAAGGCAGCTAATGTAGTTACGATATACAAGAAAGGGGATAGGCAGGAGGCACTGAACTACAGGTCAGTGTCACTAACCTGAATACCATGCAAGCTGATGGAGAAGATTGTGCGAAGAAAGCTAGTGGAGCATCTGGAGCGAAAGAACTGTTACACAGCGTCAACATGGGTTCAGGGATGGCAAGTCCTGCCTCACAGGGCTAATTGAATTCTATGACCAGGCAACAAAAATCAGGCAAGAAAGAGAGGGGTGGGTATACTGGATATTTTTGGATTGTCAAAAAGCCTTTGATACAGTACCACACAAGAGGCTAGTGAGAAAGCTGGAGATGCAGGCTGGAGTGAAAGGGAAGGTACTCCGTTGGATACGGGAGTACCTAAGTAACAGAAGACAACAAGTTACTGTGAGGGGTGAGGTCTCGGATTGGCGTGACATCACAAGTGGGGATCAGTCCTTGGACCAATACTGTTTCTGATATATGTAAATGATCTCCCAGAGGATATAGAATTGTCTCTCTCAATGTTTGCTGATGATGCAAAAATTATGAGGATTGAAACAGAGGATGATAGTAGGAGGCTACAGGACGACCCAGACAGACTGAATGAATGGTCACCTGCTTGATATCTGTTTGATGGGGTTCTGGGAGTTGTTCTACTTCCCAAGCCCAGCCCGAGGCCAGGCTCGACTTGTGAGAGTTTGGTCCACCAGGCTGTTGCTTGGAGCGGCTCGCAGGGCCACATACCCACCACAGCCCGGCTGGTCCAACAAATGGCTGTTAAAGTGGAAAGGCGGTGGAAACAGGAGGCGAGACACAAGATACAGAATAGGAGATGAAGTACTTAATGAAACGGAAACAGAGAAAGACCTAGGAATTGATATCACACCAAGCCTGTCTCCTGAAGCCCTCATAAGAAGAATTACGTCTGCGGGACATACAAGGCTGGCTAACATCAGAACAGCCTTCAGGAACCTGTGTAAGGAATCTTTTAGAATCTTGTACACCACATACGTAAGACCAATCCTGGAGTATGCGGCCCCAGCATGGAGCCCGCACCTTGTCAAGCACAAGACGAAGCTGGAAAAAGTTTAGAGGTATGCCACTAGACTGGTCCCAGAACTAAGAGGCATGAGTTACGAGGAAAAACTGCGGGAAATGCACCTTACGACACTGGAAGACAGAAGAGTGACGGGAGACATGATCACTACCTACAAAATCCTCAAGGGAATTGACAGAGTAGACAAGGATAAACTATTCAACACTAACAGGATGCGAACACGGGGACACAGGTGGAAACTGAGTACCCAAATGAGCCACAGGGATGTTAGAAAGAACCTTTTCAGTGTCAGAGTAGTTAACAGGTGGAATGCATTAGGCAGAGATGTGGTGGAGGCTGACTCCATACACAGTTTTAAATGTAGATATGATAGAGCCCCAGTAGGCTCAGGAATCTGTACACCAGTTGATTGACAGTCGAGAGGCGGGCCCAAAGAGCCAAAGCTCAACCCCCGCAAGCACAATTAGGCCAGTACAGGAAGCAGAACCAGACCTGCTTGATACCTGCTTGATGGGGTTCTGGGAATTCTTTTACTCCCCAAGCCCAGCCCGAGGCCAGGTTCGACTTGTGAGAACTTGGTCCAACAGGCTGTTGCTTGGAGTGGCCCGCAGGCCCACATATCCACCACAGCCCAGTTGGTCCGGCACTTCTTTAGAAAACTATCTAGTTCTCCCTTGAAAATGTTCACGGTTGTTCTAGCAATATTTCTTATACTCGCTGGGAGTATGTTGAACAACCCTGGGCCTCTGATGTTTATACAGTGTTCTCTGTGCCTATGGCACCCCTACTCTTTACTGGTTCTATTCTGCATTTTCTTCCATATCGTTCACTCCAGTACACTGTTATTTTACTGTGTAGGTTTGGTACCTGGCCCTCCAGTATTTTCCATGTGTATATTATTTGATCTCTCTCTCGTCTCCTGTCTAGTGAGTACATTTGGAGAGCTTTGAAATGATCCCAATAATTTAGGCGCTTTATCGCATCTATGTATGCCGTATATGTTCTCTGTATTCCCTCTATGTCTGCAATCTCTCCTGCTCTGAAGGGGAAGTGAGTATTGAGCAGTACTCAAGACAGGACAGCACAATTGATTTGAAGAGTAACAACCATTGTGATGGGATCCCTGGATTTGAAAGTTCTCCATCCTATCATTTTTCTGGCTGACACAATATTTGCTTGGTCATGCTCCCTAAACAATAGGTTGCCAGATTTGATTGTGATTTGTACCCTGTATTATGTTTAAGATCCTCATTTTTACCGTACCTGAATACCTGAAATTTATCACTAATAAACATCATGTTATTTTCTGCTGCCCATCCGTAAACTTTATTAATACTGTATCTGCATGTAATTTTTCAATGTTTTCAGCACAGGCGGTAATTTTCATGCTGATTTTTGTGTTATCTGCAAAGGATGATACGAAGCTGCGACTTGTATTTTTGTTTATATGACATGAGAATAAGGAAAAGCAGTGGTGCAAGGACTGTACCCTGAGGTACAGAGCTTTTAATCGAGCTTGGACTCAATTTTATTTGATTGACTTACTTTTGTATTCTGTATGACAGGAAATGTATGATGAAATGTATGAAATGTAGGACTATCCACCGTCCTACATTACCAGTTATTCCCATTGATCTCATGTTATGTGCTATCACACTATAGTCACATTTGTCGAATGCCTATGCAAAGTCTGTGTATACAACATCTGCATTTTGGTTTTCTTCTAAAGCTTCTGTGATGATGACATAATGGTTGAGTAACTCTGACAGACAGGATCTTCCCACTCTAAATCCATGTTGTCCTGGGTTGTGTAATTCATTATTTTCCATAAAACTGGAAATTTGATTCCTAATCACTCTTTCTAAACTCATATTATGTGAAATGTTAGTGCAACTGGTCTAAAAAAAATTGTCAAAGCTTTACTACCTACTTTGTGCAGAGAAACTATATCTGCACACACACACACACACAGGAAGCAGGGCCACACACACACAGGAAGCAGGGCCAACGAGCCCAAAGGCGCGTACAACCATTGAGTTGTTGAATCTTGGCTACCCAGCCTCCTGGGTCTTGGCTACCCAGCCTCCTGGGTCTTGGCTACCCAGCCTCCTGGGTCTTGGCTACCCAGCCTCCTGGGTCTTGGCTACCCAGCCTCCTGGGTCTTGGCTACCCAGCCTCCTGGGTCTTGGCTACCCAGCCTCCTGGGTCTTGGCTACCCAGCCTCCTGGGTCTTGGCTACCCAGCCTCCTGGGTCTTGGCTACCCAGCCTCCTGGGTCTTGGCTACCCAGCCTCCTGGGTCTTGGCTACCCAGCCTCCTGGGTCTTGGCTACCCAGCCTCCTGGGTCTTGGCTACCCAGCCTCCTGGGTCTTGGCTACCCAGCCTCCTGGGTCTTGGCTACCCAGCCTCCTGGGTCTTGGCTACCCAGCCTCCTGGGTCTTGGCTACCCAGCCTCCTGGGTCTTGGCTACCCAGCCTCCTGGGTCTTGGCTACCCAGCCTCCTGGGTCTTGGCTACCCAGCCTCCAGGGTCTTGGCTACCCAGCCTCCAGGGTCTTGGCTACCCAGCCTCCAGGGTCTTGGCTACCCAGCCTCCAGGGTCTTGGCTACCCAGCCTCCAGGGTCTTGGCTACCCTGCCTCCAGGGTCTTGGCTACCCTGCCTCCAGGGTCTTGGCTACCCTGCCTCCAGGGTCTTGGCTACCCTGCCTCCAGGGTCTTGGCTACCCTGCCTCCAGGGTCTTGGCTACCCTGCCTCCAGGGTCTTGGCTACCCTGCCTCCAGGGTCTTGGCTACCCTGCCTCCAGGGTCTTGGCTACCCTGCCTCCAGGGTCTTGGCTACCCTGCCTCCAGGGTCTTGGCTACCCTGCCTCCAGGGTCTTGGCTACCCTGCCTCCAGGGTCTTGGCTACCCTGCCTCCAGGGTCTTGGCTACCCTGCCTCCTGGTTGATACCTGGTTGATGGGGTTCTGGGAGTAGTTCTACTCCAAGCCCGGCCCGAGGCCGGGCTTGACTTGTGAGAGTTTGGTCCACTAGGCTGTTGCTTGGAGCGGCCTGCAGGCCCACATACCCACCACAGCCCTAACTGCAATAATTAACTGCAGGAGCTTAAAAGAAAAATCTAAATAGCTCTTAAATAATTTCAAGTAAATATACAGTAATGTATGTGAGTAGGCGAGAAAATTCCCACACGAAATGTGCCAAAGCCTAAAGATATCATTTGTGGGTAACAATTTATATTTCTTCCTGGAATACTCTGATATTTTGGTATTTGCCATATGTTTACACCTTTGGTGCCACAGATTGAAGATGCAGAGCAAGAGGAAGTTTGTGGTTAGGTTTAAGAGATTTTTCTAAGCAGTATTTGATATTCATTAGTTGGTCATTAAATTGCCGAAGTCACATCTGGTAACAAGGACAGTAAAACCAAGATTTTACTTTCATTTTCAGCTTTACAGGGTGACAGACCCCATCCTGCAATCTTCCTGTTGGCTACCTTACCTACAACACAAATTATAAGCATCTTGGAAATATGACAGCCGCGAACATCCTGGAAAAGTGTGACAGCCGCGAGCATCCTGGAAAAGTGTGACAGCCACGAGCATCCTGGAAAAGTGTGACAGCCACGAGCATCCTGGAAAAGTGTGACAGCCACGAGCATCCTGGAAAAGTGTGACAGCCACGAGCATCCTGGAAAAGTGTGACAGCCACGAGCATCCTGGAAAAGTGTGACAGCCACGAGCATCCTGGAAAAGTGTGACAGAACCGAGCATCCTGGAAAAGTTTGACAGCCGCGAACATCCTGGAAAAGTGTGACAGCCGCGAGCATCCTGGAAAAGTGTGACAGCCGCGAGCATCCTGGAAAAGTGTGACAGCCGCGAACATCCTGGAAAAGTGTGACAGCCGCGAGCATCCTGGAAAAGTGTGACAGCCGCGAGCATCCTGGAAAAGTGTGACAGCCGCGAGCATCCTGGAAAAGTGTGACAGCCGCGAGCATCCTGGAAAAGTGTGACAGCCGCGAGCATCCTGGAAAAGTGTGACAGCCGCGAGCATCCTGGAAAAGTGTGATAGCCACGAGAATCCTGGAAGTGCGACAGTCATGAGCATCCAGGATGAGTAGAAGCCGCGAGCGTCCTGGAAGTGTGGAAACCATTTAGCCATGAAAGTAAATTATATAAATTTTCTTCGTCCATTGATGGAATTCTTTAATCCATACATACATAGGTATTTTTCGTGGGTCTATTATTTTGGTATTCTTGGTAGTGTTTAAGAGAAGTTAAGAGCAGTTAAAGCACTAGTGACCACCAGAGGTTGCCACGTGATGGATCGCGGCACTTCAGCCAGGACTAATAATAACACTGAAGCACAAGACGACCATTTGCGTCACAGACACCACCTAGGTGCCAAGCACTCTTTTACCCACCATGGATGCCAGAGCAACTCAATACCCACCACCACCATACCCACCCATCCCATCACTACTACCTTGCTTAACCCTCTGTGTGCCGGGGGGGGGGGGTTGTGGCCCGCAGGCCCATATATCCACTACAGCCTGGTTAGTCCGACACTAGTTAACCCTTCACAAAATTATCAATTGTGATTTGGACCCCTTTTAAAGATCATTATTGTTTAATTTACATATGGGATTCTTCCGACCAAACTGTCTCGACCTGGTGAACACCTGTCTGTGGTGGACCATCCATACTGAGGTCCCACTAGACGAGTCTACTTAGGCCGTGTACCGCTGCTCTGGCATGATTCCCTTCGTGTCTGGTTTCTCTCTCAGTGATTATATCCTCTCCCATAGCCATACCCTCATTCATTTATTTTCCCTGCTCCATTCACAGCATCTCCCTCTCGTTTGGTATTTTCCTTTGGAAGTTCTAGAGTCCGGAGTCCGGAATAGAGTCTTGCCGCCAGCAACAGGAAGAACGGACCAAACAGCACTGTGTATACAAACTACATCTCCTAAACATTGACTGTTACCTCATAACATTAAACCAATAAATAGAAGTACCCGGACAACTGGCCAGGAGGCATCTTGGAAGCAGGGAGGGAAGCGTGATGTTTGAGGGGGACTGGGGCAAAACACCAGGCTGCCTCCCTCCACAAACTGTAAATATTGACCTCCCATATCATCCCGAAATTACCTACCAATCCTTAAGGTGTATTCAATCCTCTACCAGCACCTAGTGCAGTGTCTACTGTTGTAGATGGGTGGCGTCTGACAGCTGATGCTGCTGCTGTTGATGCGTGGCGTCTGACAGCTGATGCTGCTGCTGCTGCTGTTGATGCGTGGCGTCTGACAGCTGATGCTGCTGCTGCTGCTGCTGTTGATGCGTGGCGTCTGACAGCTGATGCTGCTGCTGCTGCTGCTGTTGATGCGTGGCGTCTGACAGCTGATGCTGCTGCTGCTGCTGCTGTTGATGCGTGGCGTCTGACAGCTGATGCTGCTGCTGCTGCTGCTGTTGATGCGTGGCGTCTGACAGCTGATGCTGCTGCTGCTGCTGTTGATGCGTGGCGTCTGACAGCTGCTGCTGCTGTTGATGCGTGGCGTCTGACAGCTGATGCTGCTGTTGATGCGTGGCGTCTGACAGCTGATGCTGCTGCTGCTGCTGTTGATGCGTGGCGTCTGACAGCTGATGCTGCTGCTGCTGCTGTTGATGCGTGGCGTCTGACAGCTGATGCTGCTGCTGCTGATGCGTGGCGTCTGACAGCTGATGCTGCTGCTGCTGCTGTTGATGCGTGGCGTCTGACAGCTGATGCTGCTGCTGCTGCTGCTGTTGATGCGTGGCGTCTGACAGCTGATGCTGCTGCTGCTGCTGTTGATGCGTGGCGTCTGACAGCTGATGCTGCTGCTGCTGTTGATGCGTGGCGTCTGACAGCTGATGCTGCTGCTGCTGCTGCTGTTGATGCGTGGCGTCTGACAGCTGATGCTGCTGCTGCTGCTGCTGTTGATGCGTGGCGTCTGACAGCTGATGCTGCTGCTGCTGCTGCTGTTGATGCGTGGCGTCTGACAGCTGATGCTGCTGCTGCTGTTGATGCGTGGCGTCTGACAGCTGATGCTGCTGCTGCTGTTGATGCGTGGCGTCTGACAGCTGATGCTGCTGCTGCTGCTGCTGTTAATGCGTGGCGTCTGACAGCTGATGCTGCTGCTGCTGCTGTTGATGCGTGGCGTCTGACAGCTGCTGATGCTGCTGCTGCTGCTGCTGTTGTTGTTGATGCGTGGCGTCTGACAGCTGCTGCTGCTGTTGATGCGTGGCGTCTGACAGCTGATGCTGCTGCTGCTGTTGATGCGTGGCGTCTGACAGCTGATGCTGCTGCTGCTGTTGATGCGTGGCGTCTGACAGCTGATGCTGCTGCTGCTGTTGATGCGTGGCGTCTGACAGCTGATGCTGCTGCTGCTGTTGATGCGTGGCGTCTGACAGCTGATGCTGCTGCTGCTGTTGATGCGTGGCGTCTGACAGCTGATGCTGCTGCTGCTGTTGCTGCGTGGCGTCTGACTGCTGCTGCTGTTGCTGCGTGGCGTCTGACTGCTGCTGCTGTTGCTGCGTGGCGTCTGACTGCTGATGCTGCTGCTGCTGCGTGGCGTCTGACTGCTGATGCTGCTGCTGGTGCGTGGCGTCTGACTGCTGATGCTGCTGCTGGTGCGTGGCGTCTGACTGCTGATGCTGCTGCTGCTGCGTGGCGTCTGACTGCTGATGCTGCTGCTGCGTGGCGTCTGACTGCTGATGCTGCTGCTGCGTGGCGTCTGACTGCTGATGCTGCTGCTGCGTGGCGTCTGACTGCTGATGCTGCTGCTGCGTGGCGTCTGACTGCTGATGCTGCTGCTGCGTGGCGTCTGACTGCTGATGCTGCTGCTGCGTGGCGTCTGACTGCTGATGCTGCTGCTGCGTGGCGTCTGACTGCTGATGCTGCTGCTGCGTGGCGTCTGACTGCTGATGCTGCTGCGTGGCGCCTGACTGCTGATGCTGCTGCGTGGCGTCTGACTGCTGACGCTGCTGCGTGGCGTCTGACTGCTGACGATGCTGCGTGGCGTCTGACTGCTGATGCTGCTGCGTGGCGTCTGACTGCTGATGCTGCTGCGTGGCGTCTGACTGCTGATGCTGCTGCGTGGCGCCTGACTGCTGATGCTGCTGCGTGGCGCCTGACTGCTGATGCTGCTGCGTGGCGTCTGACTGCTGATGCTGCTGCGTGGCGTCTGACTGCTGACGCTGCTGCGTGGCGTCTGACTGCTGATGCTGCTGCGTGGCGTCTGACTGCTGATGCTGCTGCGTGGCGTCTGACTGCTGATGCTGCTGCGTGGCGCCTGACCTGCTGCTGCTGCTGCGTGGCGCCTGACTGCTGTTGATGATGATGATGCTGCTGCTGCTGCTGCTGCGTGGCGCCTGACTACTACTGCTGCTCCTGCATGGCACCTGCCTGCTGCTGCTGCGTAGCGTCTGACTGCTGATGCTGATGCTGCTGCGTAGTATCTGACTGCTGATGCTGCTGCGTGGCGTCTGTCTGCTGATAATGCTGCTGCGTGGCGTCTGTCTGCTGATAATACTGATGCGTGGCGTCTGTCTGCTGATAATGCTGATGCGTGGCGTCTGTCTGCTGATAATGCTGGTGCGTGGCGTGTGTCTGCTGATAATGCCGATGCGTGGCGTCTGTCTGCTGATAATGCTGATGCGTGGCGTCTGTCTGCTGATAATGCTGATGCGTGGCGTCTGTCTGCTGATAATGCTGATGCGTGGCGTCTGTCTGCTGATAATGCTGATGCGTGGCGTCTGGCTGCTGATAATGCTGATGCGTGGCGTCTGTCTGCTGATAATGCTGATGCGTGGCGTCTGTCTGCTGATAATGCTGATGCGTGGCGTCTGTCTGCTGATAATGCTGATGCGTGGCGTCTGTCTGCTGATAATGCTGATGCGTGGCGTCTGTCTGCTGATAATGCTGATGCGTGGCGTCTGTCTGCTGATAATGCTGATGCGTGGCGTCTGTCTGCTGATAATGCTGATGCGTGGCGTCTGTCTGCTGATAATGCTGATGCGTGGCGTCTGTCTGCTGATAATGCTGATGCGTGGCGTCTGTCTGCTGATAATGCTGATGCGTGGCGTCTGTCTGCTGATAATGCTGATGCGTGGCGTCTGTCTGCTGATAATGCTGATGCGTGGCGTCTGTCTGCTGATAATGCTGATGCGTGGCGTCTGTTTCCTGATGCTGATGCGTGGCGTCTGACTGCTGATGCTGATGCGTGGCGTCTGACTGCTGATGCTGATGCGTGGCGTCTGACTGCTGATGCTGATGCGTGGCGTCTGACTGCTGATGCTGATGCGTGGCGTCTGACTGCTGATGCTGATGCGTGGCGTCTGACTGCTGATGCTGATGCGTGGCGTCTGTTTCCTGATGCTGATGCGTGGCGTCTGTCTCCTGATGCTGATGTGTGGCGTCTGTCTGCTGATAATGCTGATGCGTGGCGTCTGACTGCTGATGCTGATGCGTGGCGTCTGTCTCCTGATGCTGATGCGTGGCGTCTGACTGCTGATGCGTGGCGTCTGACTGCTGATGCTGATGCGTGGCGTCTGACTGCTGATGCTGATGCGTGGCGTCTGACTGCTGATGCTGATGCGTGGCGTCTGACTGCTGATGCTGATGCGTGGCGTCTGACTGCTGATGCTGATGCGTGGCGTCTGACTGCTGAGGCGTGGCGTCTGACTGCTGATGCTGATGCGCGGCGTCTGACTGCTGATGCGCGGCGTCTGGAGTCGAACACCTTGTTAGACTCTTCTCCCTGTTCTCTTCCTTGCCTTTCTATCTCCTCCCGGTTCTCTTCCTTGTTCTACCATCTCCTCCCGGTTCTGTTCAGCACCCTACAACCGGCGGTGTATGTGCGCATTTACGCGAACACACACCGTCATTCTTACTATAACCAGCATGCTCACAAAGTTCAGGAACCCGAGCATCAGTTGAGAGCTCAGAATGTGACGATTTAGAGGCAGAATCACAGTGCCCAAGAACACCTGGGTGAGTCACGTGAACCAGGTGCGCGAGCAGTAGCCGGCCGGCCCATCACGACCTCAATAAAACAAGCGACTCTTGAAAGCTGGGAATGATATTGCACATTGGCTAAAAAAGATAATGAAGCGCAAGACAGACGAACCAGATACTTGCATACAAGACTGGTGCAAAGAGGAAGGAACACGGAGATGAAAAATAGAGAAAATAACCAAATTAAGGGTCAGCAAGAGAAACGATATAATAGATTACGGTAATCATCAAATCCAGGGATCCATTCACAATGCTCATTCTATTCAAATCATTTGCGCTGTCCCGTCTTGAGTACTGTGACACTCACACACTGCTCCCTTTAGAACAGGAGACACTTCTGAAATTGAGGGAAGAGAGAATACAAACAGGCATGCATAGTTACGATAAAGCACTTAAACTACTGGGATCGTCTGAATCGTCTCAATTTTTTTTTTATTTTATTTTTTTTTTTTTTGAGATATATACAAGAGTTGTTACATTCTTGTACAGCCACTAGTACGCGTAGCGTTTCGGGCAGGACCCTGGAATACGATCCCCTGCCGCGAAGAATCGTTTTTTCATCCAAGTACACATTTTGCTGTTGCGTTAAACAGAGGCTACAGTTAAGGAATTGCGCCCAGTAAATCCTCCCCGGCCAGGATACGAACCCATGACATAGCTCTAGAAAGGAAACGAGGCGTTATCACATAATAAATACATGGAAGACGTAGGAGAGTCGGCTCCTTAATTTGCACAATAAAATAACATACTGGAGTGAACAATATGGTACAAAATGCAGAATATAGCCAGTGAAGATTACAGGTGCCATAGGCACAATCAGAGAACTATATGAACATCAGAGGTTCACGGTTGTTCAGTATCCTTTCTGCAAATATAAGAAATATTGCCGGAACAAAAGTGGATGTCTAAGAAAAAAAAATGGAATTTTTTGCAAGAGGTGCTGAACCTACCAGGCTGTAGTGGATATGTGGGCCTGCGGGCCGCTCCAAGCAACAGCCTGTTGGACCAAGTTCTCACAAGTCAAGAAGGCCCCAGCCCGGGCTAGGGAAGTAGAACTCCCGCCAGGTACAATGCAGGTAAAGAGTGAAAGCGAGAGACGGAGAGATATAGATATAGTTAGCCAGAGGCCGTCGGAGCACAAGAAAGAAAAGCACATACCAGCTTGTCGTTCTCATCCTCCATCTGGAGCCTGGCAGCGATACAGTTACGGGTGTCGAGGAAGGCCTTGCGCTGCGCCGCCTGCATCATCTGCTGTAGCCACACCCCGGCTACGTTTACCGCTGCCGCCATCACGCTGTTCGCCACCAGCTATAAAACAGGAGAGAGAGAGAGGGCCGTTAGTGTCTCGTCAGGTAGCACCCGACTCATAACTAAACGTAACTTATATATATATAATGTAATTCTCTAATTTTAAGTTAATGATTAATCCACTCATTGAAAACCATGATGCTACCACTATTAATAATTCGCAAAAAATACACAACGCCTTTGGATTCGTCAAAAGGACAGTGATACACAAGTCAGACAGGCAGAAATATGCACACAAAAACTACCCACCCGCTTTACTTTTATTCCGGCAATATTTCTTATATTAGCAAGAAGCATACTGAACAACCATGGATCTCTGAGGTTCACACAGTTTTCGGATTGTGACTATGGCACCTCTAATCTTCACTGGCTCTATTCTGCATTTCCTTCCGTATCGTTCACTCCGATGTGTTATTTTACTGTGCAAATTTGGGACCTGGCCCTCCAGTATTTTTCATGTATATATTATTTGATACTTCTCTCGTCTCCTTTCTAGAGTACATTTTGAGAGCTTTAGGACAAACCCAATAATTCAGATACTTTATCTTGTCTATGCGTCCCGTATGTTTTCTGTATAAGAATTTTGTGTCATCTACAAAAGATGACACAAAGATGTGACTTGTATTTTTATCTATATCTGATATAAGAGCAAAGAAAAGCAGTGGTGCAAGGACTGTGCCTTGAGGTACAGAGCTTTTCACTGTACCTGTGCTTGGACTACTTTATTTAGTTGACTTATTCTGTGTTTAGTTTGACAAATTTGAAAATCCATCGCTCTACCTTACCTGTTATTCCTATTTACCTCATTTTGTGGGCTACCAATCCATGGTCACAATTACCAAATGCCTTTTCAATGTCCGTGTATACCACATCTGCATTCTGTTGCTGCATTCTGACAGCCCCTTTCAAAGCTGGAGAAATTGCTGACCTGGAGAGCGTGCAGAGATCTTTTACTGCTAGAATCCACTCAGTAAAACATCTAAACTATTAGGACCGACTAAAGAGCCTAAATCTGTATTCTCTTGAGCGCAGGCGGGAGATACATAATAATTTACACATGGAAAATAGTAGAGGGGCTGGTCCCAAACCTGCACACAGAAATAACACCACATGAGACCAGAAGACATGGCAGGATGTGCAGAACACCCCCGTTGAAGAGCAGAGGTGCAACGGGTACTCTGAGAGAAAACTATCAACATCAGAGACCCGAGATTGTTCAACACGCTTCCGCTACACACAAGGGGCATAATTGGCTGACCCCTCGCAGTGTTCAAGAGAGAACTTGACAAACACCTCCAAAGGATACCTGATCAACCAGGCTGTGACTCATACGTCAGGCTGCGAGCAGCCGCGTCCAACAGCCTGGTTGACCAGTCCAGCAACCTGGAGGCCTGGTCGAGGATCGAGCCGCGGGGACGTTGAGCCCCAAAATCACCGAAAGGTAAACGCAAGGTTAAGTAGTCTGAGATCGTAATGCATCTCATTATTTCTTCACTCTGAAGATCAGATCTAGAATATTTTCCGTCCTAGTTGGCTCTTATCTGCTGGGCGAGTGAAATGTGAGTACAGAATCCACAATAAAGTAGCTGTCATGTCTACAAGAAAAATGACAGGTTGTATAACATGGACCTTCCAAACAAGGGACGCCATACCAATGATACTTTGAGACACTAGTGCTCTCTAGGGTGAAATATTGTTGTACTATATGAGCCCCATTCAGAGCCGGAGAAATTGCTGACCTACAGAGCGTGCAAAGATCCTTTATCGCTAGAATCCACTCTTAAGTCATCTTGAGTATTGGGACTGATTAAAAGTTCTAAATCTGTATTTTCTAGAGCGCAGGAGAGTGTGTTGCATAGTAATCTACACGTAGAAGATATTAGAGGGACTGGTTCCAAATCTGAACACAGAAATAACACCACATGAGACATTAGCCATGGCAGGATGTGCAGAATAGGTACGTTGAAGAGTTGAAGAGCAGAGGTGCAATAGGTACGCTGAGAGAGAACTCTATTAACATCAGAGGCCCGAGACTGTTCAACACGCTTTAACTACACATAAGGGCCATAACTGGCCGATTTCTCAGTGTTCAAGAGAGAATCGACAAACACCTCCAAAGAATACCTGATCAACCAGGCTACGATTCATACGTCAGGCTGTGAGCAGCCGCGTCCAACAGCCAGGTTGACCAGACGACCAACCGGGAGACCTGGTTGGAGACCGGGCCACGGGGCCGTTGATCCACCTAAGCTACACAAGGTAGCTAAGGCGGACGCCAGGATACCATATTGGGATCAACCAGAGTTTAGCACACGTAATTATTCTTGCCAGCTCAGGCCTCTAAATTTAACATAACTAAGACGAATTTGTTTTACCCAGCAATTAACAAAGTAAACTAAATACTATAAACCTTAAAATTAAACCGAGCCTGAATGTTTAATAACTGGAAGGATAGCCTAAAGTTTAATCAAATCAAATTAAAATTAACTACCAAAGTTTTGTGGAATCACTCAAATCATTATACAGTCCACTGCTCAACACATTTAATTTACTACAGTTGAGGCTGGTGGGCGCGGGCGGTGTTGCCGACAGTGGGCGGTGTTGCCGACAGTGGGCGGTGTTGCCGACAGTGGGCGGTGTTGCCGACAGTGGGCGGTGTTGCCGACAGTGGGCGGTGTTGCCGACAGTGGGCGGTGTTGCCGACAGTGGGCGGTGTTGCCGACAGTGGGCGGTGTTGCCGACAGTGGGCGGTGTTGCCGACAGTGGGCGGTGTTGCCGACAGTGGGCGGTGTTGCCGACAGTGGGCGGTGTTGCCGACAGTGGGCGGTGTTGGTGACAGTGGGCGGTGTTGGTGACAGTGGGCGGTGTTGGTGACAGTGGGCGTGGGCGGTGTTGGTGACAGTGGGCGTGGGCGGTTGTTATGACCCCACATACACCAGTATGATCATACTGTGGCTGGTGTATGATGCGTTCAAACTGTCTAGTGATATCCTGGCTGATTAGCCTAATGTCGCAAATATTATTATATCAATATAATCTCTTTGACAATATTTTAGTAATTAATACATATTGCCAACGTATGTTTAATATACCTATGCATATTATATTTCAGTACCAAGTTTATGTGCCATGTATTTGTAGATATATTGGAAGTATAGTAAATAGCAGAAGCCTAATAATGTTCTGTAGCTTGGAAAACACCATTATGTGCTTATAGTATGGAATGTTACGTTTTGTTGTATAGGGCATGATATTTGTATTATGATGTACAATGTATACATTTATATCATTAATGTATGACGAGCATGTATACTGTGAAATATCAATGTCATTACTGTTCACTGCATTGTCTTCTTGTCATGTTAGTAATTTATATTCTGGTACTGTGAGATGTATAAAACAGAGGCAAGGTTTTGGTACTTATGTTCGTATAGGATGCTTTACTTGTATTCATGTATACTTATGTATAACGGTGTTGAGGATAGAGGGTGGTGTTGAGGATAGAGGGCGGTGTTGGGGATAGAGGGCGGTGCTAAGGATAGTGGGCGGACCGTGATCATATCTTCCATAGGGTGGTGGTAAAAGCTGGTGGGCGTTGGTGGTGGCAAAGGCTGGTGGGCGTGGGCAGTGCTTGACTATGTGCTGGCCATCATGGGGTGGGTGGAGGGTAAAGATGGCAGCCGCCGACCTCCCGGGAGGCTGCCACTCACACCCTCCTAAATTATCAACCAATCGGCCACCCGTCTCCCACCACCTTGGGCCATCTACAGGAGTAGATGGCCCAAGGTGGATTATCCCATGGCGTGCTGCTTGATATCTGCTTGATGGGGTTCTGGAAGTTCTACTCCCTAAGCCCGGCCGAAGCCAGGCTTGACTTGTGAGAGTTTGGTCCACCAGGCTGTTGCTTGGAGCGGCCCGCAGGCCTACGTACCCACCACAGCCCGGCTGGTCCGGCACGTTTTTTTTAGAAAACAGTCTAGTTTTATCTTTATGTCCATGGTTGTTCCGGCAATATTTCTTATGCCAAGTAACAAAGTACACTTAATACTATAAACCTTAAAATTAAACCGAGCCTGAATGTTTAATAATTGTCAGGATAGTCTAAAGTTTAATCAAATCAAATTAAAATCGCTGGAAGGATGTTGAACAACCGCGGACCTCTGATGTTTATACAGTGCTCTCTGATTGTGCCTATGGCACCTCTGCTCTTCACTGGTTCTACTCTGCATTTTCTTCCATATCGTTCACTCCAGTAAGTTGTTATTTTACTGTGTAGATGTGGTATCTGTCCCTCCAGTATCTAACACGTATATATTATTTGATATCTCTCTCGTCTTCTTTCTAGCGAGTACATTTGGAGAGCTTTGAGACGATCCCAACATCCCACTTTCGTGTTCTCCATCCACGGACCCCCTCCCCCCCATCCCACTCTCGTGCCTACCACCCACGACCCCCCCCCATCCCACTCTCGTGCCTACCACCCACGGATCCCCCCCCATCCCACTCTCGTGCCTACCACCCACGGATCCCCCCCCATCCCACTCTCGTGCCTACCACCCACGGACCCCCCCCCTCATCCCACACCAATGCCCTCCACCCTCGGGTAGCACCCACCCTCCCCAACCAAAACCAATCCCTGATTTTTTATTCTTAAATAATTAACACAATTAGGTATATGTGCATTTGTGCAGCTACCCTTGACTATATGAAGGGGAGGTCAGTGTCAAAAAGCTAGCTACGTGGTGCTATAAAAATCCCCATCACACAGGATGGTTAATCGTACAGAGTCATGTGATAGGTAGTCTGCTCTGTGCTGGGAGGGTGTCAGTCTGCGGCAACACCAACCCATGTTTCACTACCTATTTTGTGCAAATCTTCTGGAGGTCGCGGGGATCAACGGCCCCGCGGCCCGCACTCCGACCAGGCCTCCCGGTTCGTCGTCTGGTCAACCAGGCTGTTGGACGCGGCTGCTCGCAGCCTCACGTATGAATCACAGCCTATTTGATCACATATCCTTTAAGAGGTGTTTATCAAGTTCTCTCTTGAACACCGAGCGGTCGGCCAGTTATGACCCTTAAGTGTAGTGGAAGCGTGTTGAACAGTCTCGGGCCTCTG
>NC_091157.1:44574858-44602358 GCF_040958095.1 Procambarus clarkii
CTGCTTGCTGGGGCGTGGTGCTCTGCTTGCTGGGGCGTGGTGCACTGCTTGCTGGGGGCGTGGTGCACTGCTTGCTGGGGGCGTGGTGCACTGCTTGCTGGGGGCTTGGTGCACTGCTTGCTGGGGGCGTGGTGCACTGCTTGCTGGGGGCGTGGTGCACTGCTTGCTGGGGGCGTGGTGCACTGCTTGCTGGGGGCGTGGTGCTCTGCTTGCTGGGGCGTGGTGCTCTGCTTGCTGGGGGCGTGGTGCTCTGCTTGCTGGGGGCGTGGTGCTCTGCTTGCTGGGGGCGTGGTGCTCTGCTTGCTGGGGGCGTGGTGCTCTGCTTGCTGGGGGCGTGGTGCTCTGCTTGCTGGGGGCGTGGTGCTCTGCTTGCCGGGGGCGTGGTGCTCTGCTTGCCGGGGGCGTGGTGCTCTGCTTGCCGGGGGCGTGGTGCTCTGCTTGCCGGGGGCGTGGTGCTCTGCTTGCCGGGGGCGTGGTGCTCTGCTTGCCGGGGGCGTGGTGCTCTGCTTGCCGGGGGCGTGGTGCTCTGCTTGTGGTGCAATGTTTATCATTGGATGTTGTTACCCACACTGGCCACCTGGTGGAAAGAGAGGGGCGGGTTGGGTGAGATGAGAGGGGGGGGGGGGAGATGGGTACCGCATCTAGTAGGACTAGTAATAATAATAATGGTAGGTAATACACAACAGATAGTAATGGTAATGTACAAAAGTAATATGATAAAATACAATATGCTTCTATCATCTTCTATATATAAAAATTACAATGTCAAATCTCCGAGGTTGAAAGTCAGATTACTGGAACTAGCCTCGCCCAATTTTTAAAAAAGGTAATTGCTGATGGGTACGTGCCAAAGATGGGCAGGTTGGGGTTTGTCATAAATAAAATGAGTGGTATTTGGCACAGTGCTAAAGCCACCCCCTCTACGACGTATTTTGCTTTTGCATCGTGGATCGACTCTGAATTTTTATGATTTTTTTACTTTTTTATCCTTCCTACTTCCCCCAAAACTCTCATTTAGTGTGAGCAGGTCGACCCGGGCACCCTGGTGTTCCATCCAGTTATATAATATACAGTATTAATAATAAAGTAGTAATATACAATACTAATTAAACCGAGAATCATTAGTTGCACGGCAGCACTCCCATGACAATTTTAAGACAAAACAGACGTGTGTAAAGTGATATTGAGAGGCCGGAGAGAGGAGGAGGGGAGCCCCCACTACCCTCACCCCACCTGACCTCCGGTAACACAATCTCTCCCCCCCCCCCCCCGCCAGGGAGCCACTCCACCCCCATACCCCCCACCCCACCCCCCCACTCCACGGGAGCCACTCCACCCCGCGCCAATGGAAACATCTTGCTCGGGTTTCAAGTTCGAGGTTGTCTGTTCGCCCTTCATGGTGAGCTGTGCAGTGCGTGCCTCATCCGGGGAGTTCAACTTCATTCTTACGCATATGGGTAACTCTCGGGGGGTAGGGGAATGTTTAATGTGGGTAAAGCTGGAGAAGAGAAAGGGGAAATATGGATGCATCATAATAAGACGCGGGATAGTTTCAAGCGTAGGCTAGACAGATACAGATGAGGCTTGCACGAGTCACAATAACGCGGCTGAAAAAAATTATTATTGCCGCCGGGGGGCCGATAGTTTATTGTGCACCCCATACTCATCCTGTGAGCGGTAGCGCAAAAAAGGATTAGAGAGCACAAAAAGTCTTTATCAGACCTCAACGGTGATTACATTAACAATTTCATCTATCGTTCACACCTTTAATTATAATGTTGGCTAGTTACAGATAGTGTTCTATTTCATTAGCTATATTTATACTGTTAATTATTATACAGTATATATATATAGTTTATACTATATAGTTTATACTATATAGCTGAAGAGTTTATACTCAGCCCACACATCCCGAAATAAAGAAACTGCGACGTTTCTGTCAATCCTGGACCATTATCAAGTCATATAAGGGTACAGGATGGACCGAAACGTCGTCGCTTCTTCAGTTAGAGATGTGTCGAGTATCACAGGTGTGGGTTGACAGCAACCGTCTCGTATTGAGACAGCAAGCTGTATTGACAGTGTCATCTCAGGAGGCCTGGTCGACGACCGGGCCGCGGGGACGTTGAGCCCTGAGATCACCGCAAGGTATACCTCAATAGGCTCACCTGCAATTTCATCTGTTCTTGTATTGTGTATTGGATGGGAGGCCCAGGTTAACTTTCCACCAGCCCTGCTGGCCTGCTTATGGGCTGCCTGCTGGCCTGCCCGTGGGCTGCCTGCTGGCCTGCCCGTGGGCTGCCTGCTGGCCTGCCCGTGGGCTGCCTGCTGGCCTGCCCGTGGGCTGCCTGCTGGCCTGCCCGTGGGCTGCCTGCTGGCCTGCCCGTGGGCTGCCTGCTGGCCTGCCCGTGGGCTGCCTGCTGGCCTGCCC
Source organism: Procambarus clarkii (assembly GCF_040958095.1). NCBI lineage: Eukaryota > Metazoa > Arthropoda > Malacostraca > Decapoda > Cambaridae > Procambarus > Procambarus clarkii. The sequence continues at coordinate 44,577,290 of NC_091157.1, forward strand.
GTGGGCTGCCTGCTGGCCTGCTCACGGGTGCCGTGTGAAAGGAATGACTCCAGTCTGCGGGAAGAAAGTGCCTTAAGCAAGTGTTAAGTGCCAAATATTACCAGAAATATAACGTGTCCTCGGCAGTATTCCAATCAGTTAAGACTGTTTCATTAATGGTAATACATGTAGAATTGGAAAAGTTTACATGAAAGTAGAGTAGATTCATTACACAAGTCACAATAACAGCACGCAGCCATAGTGAGCAGGAACTGTCTGGCCACGCCTCCTGGTGGTGAGCTCTGGCTCGTACACACAACGGCTCACAATCTTACCATGAATCACAGCCCGGTTGATCGGGTATACTTTGGAGGACAGTCACGACCAGAATAGAGTTCGTGTTACAGCCCCGCTCCTGTGCCAAGTCTGTCCACTTCGGGCTCGCCATAGCCTGTGCTACTTGCAACTTGTTGTTCCGTGTAGCTGAATCTAAAACAACAAAACAATATACATGGAGATATTTATCAAAATTAATTTTGCAGCTGTTTGAGAAGCCACACTCTTGGCTGATACCTGGTTACACTCGGCCAGGTATCTGGTTGATACCTGATACACTCAGCCTGAGTAGTTATACAGCTTAGGGAGTAGAACTGCCAGGATTCCCTCCCGATATACTCTGAGAGTAAAGGTTATCACTCTGAAATTGTTAATCTAAAAATATTAATATCTTGATAAACTGAGGCTCGGAATGATTCAATTCACAGAGCAGACTAACAAATTAGAGATTAGCCTCAATAATTTGGCAAACCCAATACTAGATATTACCTTCCTAGGAAACTTCAATGTGCCCATTCTTAGATGGAGAATGGCATACAATAATATGCAAGGAAATCTATCTGAAAATAATCAATCACAGGTCAGAGAACTACTTAAATTTCGTGATAAAGTTTTGCTCAACCAGCAGGCAACAGCGTCAACTAGAGCTGAAAATAAAGATCTGAACATATACAGCATACATAGACATGATAAAGCATCGGTCATCAAAGCATAGGGAGCCGGTCGGCCGAACGGACAGCACGCTGGACTTGAGCCTATGGTCCCGGGTTCGATCCCGGGCGCCGGCGAGAAACAATGGACAGAGTTTCTTTCACCCTATGCCCCTGTTACCTAGCAGTAAAATAGGTACCTGGGTGTTAGTCAGCTGTCACGGGCTGCTTCCTGGGGGTGGAGACCTGGTCGAGGACCGGGCCGCGGGTCACTAAAAAGCCCCGAAATCATCTCAAGATAACCTCAAGATAGCCCAGAGTCACTGAGTTATCCGGGTGGGGGGTGGGGGGGGGGGAGTAGTCTGGCCTCCAGCCGGGTACATCAAAGTTAGCAACGTGGAGCGGCTCGGCTCCTTGCACTCATTAGTAGCGGCAGTTTAGATCCATTAATCATCACGATGCTCTCTTCTAACCGAAATGTTACCGACGTCAACAGTCAGTTGCTCACTCACCTCGCACCAGTTGGTTACCACCCCCTTCCCCCCACCACCACCACCTCCCCGGCAGTTAGCGCCACCTGCAGTCGGCCAGCGTCGTCAACCACTAACTTCAAGTCTTCTGATCTTTCTGTATTAACCAAGGCCCGTGCACATTGGTGTAGCTCCCCTAGTTGATGTAGCACATTGGTGTAGCTCCCCTAGTTGATGTAGCACACTGATGTAGCTCCCCTAGTTGATGTAGCACATTGATGTAGCTCCCCTAGTTGATGTAGCACATTGGTGTAGCTCCCCTAGTTGATGTAGCACACTGATGTAGCTCCCCTAGTTGATGTAGCACACTGATGTAGCTCCCCTAGTTGATGTAGCACACTGATGTAGCTCCCCTAGTTGATGTAGCACACTGATGTAGCTCCCCTAGTTGATGTAGCACACTGATGTAGCTCCCCTAGTTGATGTAGCACACTGATGTAGCTCCCCTAGTTGATGTAGCACACTGATGTAGCTCCCCTAGTTGATGTAGCACATTGATGTAGCTCCCCTAGTTGATGTAGCACATTGGTGTAGCTCCCCTAGTTGATGTAGCACACTGATGTAGCTACACTATATGAAGAGTACAGTTGGTGATAATTGGTCATCTCGCAGGACGGCAGGTCACGCGGGGCGTGGGACCAGTAACATCACTCCCACATTGTGGATGCATTATATCTTTCTTCAAGACCACTTACATGCCGGATTATACCGGCTGTGACCCTACTGACTGCAACTACAAATAGCCTCACGGATCAAGCAATCGCTAGGGAAGGCGGACCTGAAGTTAGGCTACAGGAGTAGAAAACTCTCCAAATCGTTCACAAGTACAATTTAATATCGTCCTAAACAACGCCGTTACGTGGCCAATTAGGTGTTAATACAGTCTTGGCAGCTGACTGATGACCCGATTAGCTGCGAGCCTTTTTGATGCTGTTTGTTGATTGGTAGACACCGTGCCTGCGTGTGATTGGTTAATACTGTACATGGTTGGGTGGGTGTGGGTGCAGTGTGAGAATGGTGGGTGTGGGTGTAGTGTGAGAATGGTGGGTGTGGATGTAGTGTGAGAATGGTGGGTGTGGGTGTAGTGTGAGAATGGTGGGTGTAGTGTGAGAATGGTGGGTGTAGTGTGAGAATGGTGGGTGTGGGTGTAGTGTGAGAATGGTGGGTGTGGGTGTAGTGTGAGAATGGGAGTGTAGTGGAAGAGAGTTAAGAGCCCCCAGACAAGAGCCGGCCAACAGGGATCTACCTCTCCCGAGGGAGTGTTTAAGGACTGAGTCGACAGAAAACTGTGTGTGGCAGGAAGTACGTTTTAGAAAATAGCGTTGCGCTCGCGAGCGCGTGTGTGTGGTTGGGAGGTAGAAATTGGGGTGAATGGCTGACATGTTTGCGTGCGCGCGTGCGGGGGAGAGGTGGATGGGAGCCAATGTGCTTGCAAGATTGCCTGCAAGATTGCCTGCTTGTCTTTAACGTGTAGTGTTAGAGGATTGAGCTCATGGTGTAACCTGGGTTGATATCGGGGTCTATCTGCACCCCGTTATCTTTGCCACTCCGTATAAAGCCCAACCTTCTGACCTAACCAGACACGTTCGAGCCCAAGCTCACCAGCCTAACTTTAGTGATGCACACAACACTTGCATATTTGTGAGCCGTTACTTTTGTTGCGTATACAGATAGGTTGTATTTGTAACGTTGCTTAAGATAACGTAGTAAACACAACCTATTAGTTGAGGGGATGTACTCACCTGTACTTGCTGTTACCTAGCAGTAAATAGGTACCTGGCAGTTAGTCAGCTGTCACTGACTGCTTCCTGGGGGTGGAGGCCTGGTCGAAGACCGGGCCGCGGGGATACTAAGCCCCGAAATCATCTCAAGATAACCTAGTTGTGCTTGCGGGGGTTGAGCTCTGGCTGTTTGGTCCCGCCTCTTAACTGTCAATCAACTGGTGTACAGATTCCTGAGGCTATTGGGCTCCATCATATCTACATCTCTACATCACTGCCTAATGCATTCCATTTGTTAACAACCCTGACATTGAACAAGTTCTTTCTAATGTGGTCTGTGGCTTATTTGGGTACTAAGTTTCCACCTGTGTCCCCTAGTTCCGCCCGTGCTAAATAGTGTAGATATCCAAAATAACTCCAGGATAACTCCATGCTAAATAGTTTTTGTCCACCCTGTCAGTTCCTCGGGTGTGGGGGGTGTGCTGGAGGACCTAACAGTGTCTGCGACGGTGTGGCGTCTAGTTCTGTCCCCCGCCTGCTACCCTTCCTGTACCTCTTACCTTATAATTACATTTTGTTGACGTTCAAATTCTTTGTTGAATGTGGCCTTAAAGTTGTGGATGGAGGTGGCTTCCACAACTTCTTTCAGTGCATTCCAGTGCATTGGGAAGGGTGTAGGAGTGTGGTGGTGGGGAGGGGAGTAGGAGCGTGGTGGTGGTGGGGAGGGGTGTAGGAGCGTGGTGGTGGTGGGGAGGTGTAGGAGCGTGATGGTGGTAGTGGGGAGGGGAGTAGGAGCGTGGTGGTGGTTGGGAGGGGGGTGTAGGAGCGTGATGGTGGTGGTGGGGAGGGGAGTAGGAGCGTGGTGGTGGTGGTGGTGGGGAGGGGGGTGTAGGAGCGTGATGATGGTGGTGGGGAGGGGAGTAGGAGCGTGGTGGTGGTGGTGGGGAGGGGGGTGTAGGAGCGTGATGATGGTGGTGGTGGGGAGGGGAGTAGGAGCGTGGTGGTGGGGAGGGGTGTAGGAGCGTGGTGGTGGGGAGGGGTGTAGGAGCGTGGTGGTGGGGAGGGGTGTAGGAGCGGTGGCGACACAGTATTGATGAAGGATATAGCAGAGCTCTCCAGTGAGTGAGTGAGTGAGTGCGTGCGCGCGCGTGTGGTAGGGGGCGTGTGCGTGGGGCCAGGAGTGCTGAGTGTTGGCGGCTCGCTGGGTATAAATGGTCATTGTGTAAACCTTAAATATCCCCACTAATGTAATATTTCCTGATGTGTAATAAATGAAGGAAACAATATTGACCTTTAAAATGGTGCCGCTGAATGAACACCTTTGACACATCTTATATTCAAGAACCATTCTAAACATTAACAATTGGAAATATAATCTGGACTTGACACTACTTACCAAGACACTAGTCAGTGTAGTGAATGTAGTAGTAGATACGGTACTGTTCACCCGGCAGTCACTTGGTATCTGGTTGTAAACCATTTTGGGAGTAGTGTTCCAGGGGAATCTAATAGGGTAAGACTTACTATGAGCTATGGAAGGGAAAGTTCTAAAACTGACAACAAGAGAGACAAGTCCGACACTCCTGTCGCAGTTGTCTCTTAGCGTGCCTACTGCCTTTGATCGGGGTGGAAGTGACACCCACAAAGCCCAGGGGCCAGATTCACGAAAGCACTTACACAAACACTTACGAACGTGTACATCTTTCCTCAATCTTTGACGGCTTTGGTTACATTTATTAAACAGTTTACAAGCATGAAAACTTTCCAGTCAACTGTTATTGTTATAAACAGCCTCCTGGTGCTTCGGAGCTCATTAACTGTTTAATAATTGTTAACAAAGCCGCCAAAGATTGAGAAGATGTGCAGGTTCGTAAGTGCTTTCGTGAATCTGGCCCCAGAGTTCTCGCGACCAGAGGATGGGACTCGCCGGTGTGTAGGGAGGCCGCCAGGGGGTTGGTCTGGTGTCGTAGTGGGGGGGACACCTTTCCTGCTGTCACTAACTATATTTTTTGTTAAGGATTATTTCAAACAAAACAGGGCAACAGTAATGGAAGAGCGAGGACGGCAGAGTGTAATCCTAAGCTCCCTGACTGATCAGAGAGAAGGCTTTGTCATTGCTTTACTCCCCGTTGGAGTGTTCGGTAAATGGCGCGAACTCTACTTAATCTCTCTGGCATTGGTTAGTCTGCCTACCTACGGCGGGGATGTTTCTGGGATCAGTGTCCCCGCGGCCCTATCTCTGAGTAGCCCTAGTCGACAGGCTACCGTCAGTCCGCCACAGTTTGCAACAGCTAGCAGTCTGACGTAGGAGTTACTAAACAATTGGTCAGGTAGGTTGTGGAGGCATGTATCCAGTTTCCTCTTCAAGGTGGTTACTGGTGTAATTGTAACCAATTTTGAATGTTGTGACGAAGCCATACTGCTTGGAAACTGACGGCGAGGGGCGCGCGTCTAAACTGACGGCGAGGGGCGATCTGTATCAGTATTTATTCAATATTTATATATATTCATTCCACACAGTGTTCGCGAGGGATTAGCAAAAATTGCACAGTAGGCTGCTTTCCAATTTTGCAAGCTGAATTTAAAGTGAGGGCGAAAGATTGGTGGTGTATTGGGTGAGTTTGCATAATGTGTGTCGTAAATGGTGAAGTGTTGGTGTGTTCACCTGTGAGCACACCCCGGGGCTCTGTGCCCAGCCTGGACGGTTCCTACAGAGGTAAGTGGTCATGTCTGGTAGTATTTAACACCTGTCATACGTGTTCATCCCGCCTCAATACTCCCGCAATATTCAATGTCTCTTAGAATTTAAATGAGGATTGAATCGGTGGTTTAAGCAGCTAGCCAGGTTGATTATGTATAGCCAGGTTGATTATGTATAGCCAGGTTGATTATGTATAGCCAGCTTGATTATGTATAGCCAGCTTGATTATGTATAGCGAGGTTGATGACGTGTTGCAGCGAGTAACGAGAGACATCTGTGAGTGACGTCCTATTGATGTTCACTCGGGGGACGGGAGCTGCCAACGTAAAATATGATGATTAAGCGTTGTTGACCTTTTATGTGTAGTTAATCCCGTAACCATTACTAGGTAGGTGCTGCGTAATTGTCCTAATGTATTGTTTGTGTACAAAATTGTCTGTTTGCTGTATTCTATGTGACTTTATATAGGAGTGATGTAGAATGTTGTGTAGAGCACTACTGTTGAATGATCTCTCACTCGGTACAGTGCTGTAGTCTGGTACCATGAGTAACAAGACAGTGTAATGTGTGTTGTGACTGTGTACTCAGTTCTCACCATTTGTCACAACCCACAACATCTACCGTCCTAACTTAGCTAGAAAGACACGCATCCAACCCAACCCACCTAACCCAACCAACCGATGTATAAAAAACGAGGATGTTTGGGAGTCGCACCTCTCATAGCACGCTGCATTTGGTACGTTAGTTACCATAATGTACCTCCACGCTGCATTGCCTCAGAGGTCGGGTTGGGGGGGGAGGTGTCAAGGGGCATGTCTGCGTATAATATGGTCTAGCACAACAAGAAAATGTTATACTCACCTAATTGTGCTTGCAGGGGGGGGAGGGTTGAGCTGTAACTCTTGGGTTCTGTCATTAAATTGACAGGGGTTTCAAGTTCGTTGGGTTCTGTCATATCTACATTTTATACTGCGTATGGAGTCTGCCTATGTTACTTTTCTTCCTGGTTCATTATATTTCTTTACTGCTGTGATCCTGAAAAGTGCCCCTTGCAACACGGAAGTAGAACTCTCGGAACCGGCTACAGTTAAAACACAATTTAACGTACTGGAGTGAACAATATGGAAGAAAATGCAGAATAGCAGAGGTGCCATAGGCACAATCGGAGAACACTGTATAAACATCAGAGGTCCACGGTTGTTCAACATACTCCCAGCGAGTATAAGAAATATTGCCGGAACAACCGTGGACGTCTTCAAGAGAAAACTAGATCATTTTCTCCAAGGAGTGCCGGACTAGCCGGGCTGTGGTGGATATGTGGGCCGCTCCAAGCAACAGCCTAGTAGACCAAACTTTAACAAGTCAAACCAGGCCTCGGGTCGGGCTTGGGGAGAACAACTACTCCCAGAACCCCATCGAGCAGGTATCAAGCTTGTTCGGGTACTTAGCATACACCTTTGGTGAGTTGGTATGAGAGCCTGGTATGGGCACCAGGGCTGGGGGTGCTGCTCTGTACAGTCCGGCACAGGTATCGTCGCCACCAGCCTCCATGTATCTGGAGGCTGGTGGCCTCCCACACTACTGAACCCCAGCAAGTTTTAGGCTCACGTGGTTGTCGTACTGTGGTGTTGATGGTTTGTTGTTGTGGTATTTGGAGAGGGTTTCGGGAGGAGTTCTACTCCCTGAACTTGGCCTGGGGCCAGGCTTGTGTGGTTGGACCCGATGGTGATAGTGTCTACTATGGTGGTGGTGATGGTGTTCCGTGTGGCAGTGGTGGTGGTGGTGGTCAACGATACTTATGAGCCAGTGTGCAACTTGTCCTCCTGTTGAGATGGTACCTATTGTGACGGTCGTCAATAGTCAAGAATTCGTACATACTTAGCTTTTAGATAGTAGTATACTGACTAGTAAGGATTTTTTTTTTATGAAGCTAAAAATAAACTTAAATATTCCTAGACCTAGTATAGCGCACATAGGTACTATATTAGACCTCAAATATCGTGAATTAGGCCTAGGAAGGTTAAGTTAGTTTATTTTGTCAAAGCAACACCAGTAAAAAATAGTTTTCTGGTTTGTCCACCTCAATAGTTCAGATTTCTACTTTCTATTTGGGATGTACGACGGTATATATATTATAGTCCTCATCGTGACTATGAGTACCACCAAAACATGAGGATGGGCTGCACAGTGGCGGGTGGTTACACGGCATATTTGTTTTATTACTGTTGTCATCGCATTCTGCACCTTTGCACTACATCATACTATAGAAAGAATAAGAATGGATTGAAACCTGAAAGAAAGTGATCTTTGATCTCTGAGAAATGAGTGAGTGGGTAGGGCAGCAGCAGGTGGCGGCGTGTGACAAGGAAGGTCTGGAAGCTCTGTGAGAGACGCACTCAATCTTACCCCTACCCAAGTTTGTGGGGAACTTCTCAAGCCCTGAGGACCACAGCCTGGTTGGGAAGCTGTGTGAGCGGGGCTCGATCCCATCCCCGTCACTGTCTGGCCTCCCTCCCTCCCTCCCTGCTGGCACAGGCCGCGCACACCACCGGAAGGTGGAGCTGTGTACGCTGGTCCAAGTGCCATCCATTAGCGTGGAGAAGCGCGTCTCGCCACACATTTATTAAGACGGTATTTTAACCTTCATTGGCAGCGATGGTAAACAGGCTCCGGTGGGTAGAGAATGCACGCTATATTTTCTGTGATGTCAATTCTCGTTATCGTCTCTCCAGGCAAGCAAGATTGCAGAGCTGGAAAATGTGCAGTGATCCTTTATTCCATACAAAGAAGGCAGTCCCCATGGCGTAATGGTAAGACACTCGCCTGGCGTTTCGCGAGGCCTTTGGCCTGGGTTCGTATCCTGACCTGGGAGGATTTACTGGGCGTATATCCTTATCTGTAGCCTCTGTTTATCAAAAAGTAAAATGGGTACCTGGTTGTTAAATGATTTGGCGGGTCGTATTCCGGGGAATATTAGGATTAAGGACTTGCCCGAAACACTATGCTTGCTCTAGTGGCTGTACAAGAATGTGAGAACTCGTGTGTGTGTGTGTGTGTGTGTGTGTGTGTGTGTGTGTGTGTGTGTGTGTGTGTGTGTGTGTGTGTGTGTGTGTGTGTGTGTGTGTAATATATATATATATATATATATATATATATATATAATATATATATATATATATATATATATATATAATATATATATTATACACAACATACATGCGGAAGAAACACATTTGAAAGTTTCAATCGAGAATGCTTAACGCGTTTTCGGCTAATTCGCCTTCATCAGAGCAAAGTAGAATGAAGCTTCATTCTACTTTGCTCTATTTTTCAAATGTGGTTTTTCCTCATACTTGGATCAGTGTTCCCTCTGAGCATGCCTCTTCCGGTGTCAGACTACAAGGAAGGAAACTACACGAACGTAAGAGTACCTGGGAAATGTGTAATGAGAGCTGGAACTTAAGGTGAAGACGCAGGGAATGATGGATCAAGTCGCAGATGCAAAGCGACTGAAGAGAGAGATGTACCAACAATAAGGGCACAAAGTTTGAATGAATATTGAAGCGTTGGTGGTTCTAGACAATGCCAAGAGTCTACAACGAGGAGATGGAGTGGATACACACACAGGACAGAAGAAAACCGGTATAGGTGCCACAGAACTAGCAACGAATACATAAACAAAGCGAGATAAACAGACGTAAGAATGAGCTAGAGAGACACGAAAGGGGGTGATTGGAGATGAGTGAGTGGGGGTGGGGGGGTTAAGAATGCACTAGAGGGTGGAGGAGAGGGTCTTAATTACCGAAGATGAGGAGTTGTTGTAATATGTAAAACAAGGAGGGCAGCAACTTCAGGCGGAGGCGGGCCATGGTAAGTGGTAGGGGAAGGTGGGCGGGGCGGGGTGGGTGTGGGGTACGGTGGGCGGGGGTGGGGGGGAGGGATGATGCAGGTGGGGGGATAAGACGAGGCTGGTGGTGATAAACGGGATGCATCACTCACAGGTAAACATAATGGAGGAGCTGCCTCACGGCCAGTATTATATCGGCAGGTGCGTGCAGCCTCCACCCCCAGCGGCGCCTCTCTTCTTCCTGGCCTCCTCTCCCTGTCCTCTATGGCATTATCTGTGTTGGGTGTTGGGGGCCCGACTCGGTATTAGCGGTCTTAGAGGTTTCTCTTCCCATATCTCATGGTAAGTCTTACCCCTACACGGTTGTCAACTGTTATACGACCCACCAAACGGTTTTCTTAAGATACAGCTCCCAGATGTTGTTTAAATCTCGGGTATCTGTTTACAGCTAGGTTAACAAACGCATGAGGTGAAAATAAATGCTGCCAAACCGCTTCTGCCTTAATTCGGTTGCACGACTAACAGATGCTAATCGAAGTCGTTCACTGGTTGTCTACGGAGCCGCCTCCTGTCCTTTCCTCTTCTCTAGTGTTCTCTTTCTCATGTTTTCTAGACTACTTTCGTCTCTTCTCACTTTCATCTCTCCTCTTGTCTCTTTCCTCTTTCTCCACCCCCCTCCCCACCCTGTGTCTCCCCCTATCTCAGTAAGCATCATCCGCCGTCGGGAAGTAGCATCCTGCGAGATAAATGGCAGGAACTTGCCTCGCTACCCAAATCCCGGCATCATATTTTCGGTCAGCCGCCGCCGCGCTATGCTATGCAGCGTCGTCGTCGTCGTCGTGATGCCTCAACCCGGAAAATGGAAAACAAAATATGTAGACTCGGGTGTGGATACGGGGAGAGCCCAGTGGATGGCCTCATCCCGCGGTCATCCACTGGACCGCCATCCTCCCTCTAGGCCTTTATATTCTGCAGACAGTCACACTATGGACACACTATCGTGTGACTATATTCATAAAGAATTTAGAAACATTACAGGCGCTATACATCTAATGGAGATTGAGCTTAGATACTAATCACAGACATGCTCGAAACTGCGGAGTGGTGGATTTCCTTCGCCATCATTTGAAGGAAGGAATAAAGCAGAGGCAAAAAAAATCAAGCTGATAGCACTAACATCACACAGCATAAAATCTTTGAAAGCGTGCTGCAGTAGTAAGATCAGGAAACACAATGAATCAGTTATCATAACCTAGACACAGTTCAGAATAGGGCGGTCCTGCCTCTCATAATTGATAGATCACTGACATGCCTGCCACTAGGATTTTCATGAGAGTAAAGAGGACACAGCATACCTACAATCTGATGTTAATTAGGTTTTCAATAGTCCACAGAAAATCACTAGAAAAGCCTTCGGCCCCGGCCGAATTGCGATAATAGAACAACCCTTGAAAATTAATAGAGATAAATTTCAGGTAAATACAGGCGAGTCGTGTCACGGGGTCCAAGTTACCGGGCTTTGCCCCCCTGAAACAGCACTAATAAAGGCAGCCGTCCTGACCGGTTCCCAAGTATATTATCTTATCTCCGCTGCTCGGGCCAGGTATCTTAAGCATTCCCTGTTAAGGCTCCATTACATCTCGGTGAGCTTATCAGTGGTTCACAGCTCACCGGTGTGGAGTATCAGTGGTTCTCAGCTCACCGGTGTGGAAGTATCAGTTAAGTCAGGTTAGTCTACACTCTTCAATGTTGCGCTGCCTCCTTGTGTCGCAGTGTTACACTCAGGAAATTATGCCCAACACACACTTCCCTTGAGGTCACCTTGAGATAATTTCGGGGCTTAGCGTCCCCGCGGCCCGGTCCTCGACTTGGCCTCCTCTTTGCTGCACTGGTCAACCAAGCTGTTGGACGCGGCTGCTCGCAGCCAGACGTACGAGTCCCGGGGTTAGAAATAGCCTAAGCTACTCTATCCCTTTGAGATGTATTTATTGCTTATCTCAATAAACATACTTGAACTTGAACTTGTACGAGTCCCAGCCTGGTTGATCAGGTATCCTTTGGAGGTGTTTTGTCAAGTTCTCTCTTGAACACTGTGAGGAGTCGGCCAGTTATGCCCTTTATGTGCAGTGGAAGCGTGTTAAACAGTCTCGGGCCTCTGGTGTTGATAGTTCTCTCAGAGTCCCCGTTACACCTCTGCTCTTCAACGGGGGTATTCTGCACATCCCATAGATCATCTTCAGCTTTACTGTACTAGTTTAATCTGGAACACGACCCGCCAATCTGTTTACGATCAGATCCCTATTACTGCTGGATGAACACGGCCGAGAAGTTAAGAATCAGTACATGATTCACCCCCTGTCACCCTCTGACAGTTGACACCCTCTGTCCAGGTCGCGTACCTTGCGGAAGCAGCTCTCTACCACTCCGTTTCGTTATTTGCTGGGCACGTTAGTCAGAGTTGAGGGACCATGTCTACCATGAGAGTATTCCCGGTAGGTGAGTAAGTGAACTAATACCAAGAGACGGGGAAGGTGTAAGTATGTAATCAGACCAAGAGCCTGCCTCGTCACGCACCTCCTCAGGGGTGGGGCTGGCTGGTCCTGTGAGGTATTTTAAACAATTGTAGATTCGTCACGAAAACATCCTAACTTATTGGACCAAGTTACCACAAGTTAAGCCTGGCTCCGGGCCGGGCTTGGGGAGTAGAACAACTCCCTGAACCCCATCCTGGTACCTCTGTGTAACCCCTCGTCTAGACTAGTGTAGCTGCAGAAAGGCAGGTGTTCCCGTGTTAGATAATGACCTCGTAAGTGATGCATCTTATTTTACACTGGGGACTAATGTGCCTTAGGCAAAGTGCAGTTTTCTAGATGTGAACTATGATATATATTTTTTGCCTTCCCTCTGAGGGTACAGGCGAGGGATGTTCAGCTTTACACGCCCTGTCCAGGGAAACGAAAGGTTTTGTGGCCGTTAGGAAGATGAGAAAATGTACTCGATGAAAATGTAGAAATGAAAATGTCGAAGGGGAGAAGAATGTTTTGACGCCGTGTTTGGCGAGACGAGAATGTTACAGCGCAATGTTCACTGAGATTATATAAAGATTCACTTTTACTGTTCGGAGATAAAGGAACGTTGTGATTGCTAGACGAAAACTTTTAACGACTACTGGTTCATCCAGGCAGGCAGGCAGGCAAGCAGGCAGGCAAGCAGGCAAGCAAGCAGGCAAGCAAGCAAGCAAGCAGGCAGGTTGGGCTCTTATTCCGCCTTGTGGTCCCCGGAAAGTGTGTTAAGGTATGTGCTTGCACAGTCTCGATTCACGCAGAAGGGGCCCTTCTACATCACCTCTCCCCCTCTCACTCCATTCCCCCCCCCCCCCTCCTCTCTTACTCTCCATCCCCCCCTCTATCCCTCCCCTCTATCACCCTCCATCCCCCCCTCTCACCCTCCATCCTCCCTCTCACCCTCCAGGTATCCTCCTGGAGCCACTGTTAGTACACCCCAATACACTCGACTTGTACAATGGAGTTTATATCTTGAAATGTAAATCTGGAAGGATTGAACCACCCGGGTTTAGCTCCAGCTCGGCACATCCAGCTTGGTAATGTTAGGAGGACTGCCAAGCTCTCGATGTAATGTATAGATTGGTGTTCCGAAACCTGGAGGAATTGAGATGGATTCTAGTTAGAAAATACTGTAACTTTTTTTTGTTCGACATGGTAAATATTATCATTTATATGTTCAATATATATAATAGTGCACACAGCTGCTTTAGTCACAATCTGCCATTTAATGTTTTATGCCATAAAATATTAAATATATGCATTTTATTGAGGTATTAGTTCAGTGCTTTGGCGCACACGAACCCGTTCATCACATTGTGAGAAGGACGTGCTAAACCTGGAGCATACCTGGAGAATACTAGCATACCTGGAGCATACTAGCATACCTGGAGAATACTAGGAGCATACCTGGATGGGGTTCTGGGAGTTTTTGTATTCTTTGAGGCCAGGCTCGACTTGTGACTTGGTCCAACAGGCTGTTGGTTGGAGCGGCCCCGCAGGCCCCATAACCACTCAACCATTATAACATATCCACTCAACCCGGTAGAGTGGTTGATGCCGTGCTCTCCTGGCCCCATTCTTCCCTCGCCTGCAAGTAAATAGACATAATTCCGGAACAATGGGTGAATTTTTCAAGAGGAAACTCTAAAGGTTTCTTCATGCGTTACCGACCAAGCGAGTTGTGGAGGGCATGGGGCCTTGAGGGCTGGTAATTCACACAGCTTCACTGCTCACGTCATCAGAGAACTTGGGGCCCCGGGCAGAGGGCTGAGAGAGTAGAAACCTGCCACAGGTAAACTAATTGTCTATCCTCTCCCCTTGTACATTCTTTCTTCCCCCATTCCCTCCTCCCACCTTCCCTCTTGCTCTCCTCTCTTCCCTCTTGCTCTCCTCTCTTCCATTGTCCTTTCCTTAGGTCTTCGCCCCCCCCCCCTCCCTCTCCCCTTCCTGCCTCCCCTCTCCCCCTTCCTGCCTCCCCTCTCCCATCCCTCCAGGCTAATCATTTACTTTTTCTTACCTTCATCCTGTCCTACCGCTCGCTTCCCCTCGTTCTTCCCCTCGTTACCCTCGTCTTGAGCAAGGCTAAGGGGGGGGGGTGGAGGTCGATGTGTAGTGGGTTACCTTGTGGCGATTCCTAGGATCAACGTCCCCACGGCCCGGTCTCTGGCCAGGCCTCCTGGCTGGTAATGGATAACTGGCCGACCCCCTCAGTGTTAAAGAGAGAACTTCATGAACACCTCCAAAGAATACCTGATTAACCAGGCTGTGATTCATACGGTAGGCTGCGAGCAGCTGTGTCTAACAATCTGGTTTACCAGATCATCAACCAGGAGGCCTGGTTGGAGACCGGGCCGTGGGGACGCTGATTCCCGAAACCAAGGCCAGGTAAAGTGATGGTCTAGTCAATCAGGCTGTTGGATGGGGCTGCTCGCAACCTGATGTATGAATCACAGCCTGGTTGATCAGGTATCGTTGTTTTGTTGTTGTTAGACTCAGCTACTTGGAACAAAAAGTTCCAAGTAGCACGGGCTATGGTGAGCTCAGTGTGGACTTTCCTGGCACAGGAGCGGGGCTGTACCGATGGTGATCAGGTATTCTTTGGGGTGTTTATCAAGTTCTCTCTTGAACACTGTGAGGGGGTCGGCCAGTTATACATCTTATGTGTAGTGGAAGCGTGTTGAACAGTCTCGGGCCTCTGATGTTGATAGTTCTCTCTCAGTACCGATTGCAGCTTTGCTCTTCAACGGGGGCATTCTGCACATCCTGCCATGCCTTCTGGTCTCATGTGGTGTTATTTCTGTGTGCAGGTTTCGGACCAGCCCCTCTACAATTTTCCACGAGTAAATTATGTATCTCTCATTCCTGCTCCCGAGAGAATACAGATTTAGGCATTTAAAGGTACTACTGGCCAATAAAACCAAACTGCCAATGAGATTCATTAACTTTTTTTTTATTAAAGGCAATGGTCAAAAAGGCACCAACAAACAAGTTCCAAATAATAAACATTGCAAAACGAAACTCAGAGCCCATTATCCTTGACAACCAGTCTATTCAATATACGAGTGTGGCAGAATGCTGGACTCCAGATAAATAGATCGGGAACTAAAATTCAATTAAATGGCAGAATAAACAAAGCAAAAACAGCCGTAGGCAACTGAGAAGGTTCTATACTCTAGGCATGAACATACAGCTTCACTTAAACAAGGCTCGCGTGGCGCCGTCTTTTGATAATTACTTGCTTAAGTAATGCCGTAGTCTAGCTGCATCTCCCTCCAGTATCACTATCTAGAAAAAAAATCAACGTGCAGAACAAGGCGTTAAGAAGAGCAGCAAAACTCTTCTAGGAAGTGAAGAGCAGGGTGCCATAGGCACGATCACTGTATAAACATCAGAGGTCCGCGGTTGTTCAACATCCTCCCAGCGAGTATTAGAAATATTGCCGGAACAACTGTGGACATCTTCAAGAGAAAACTAGATAATATTCTCCAAGGAGTGCCGGACCAACCGGACTGTGGTGGATATGAGGGCCTGCGGGCCGCTTCAAGCAACAGCCTGGTGGACCAAACTCTCACAAGTCAAGCATGGCCTCGGGCCGGGCTTGGGGAATAGAAAAACTCCTAGAACCCCATCAAGCAGGTAGGACGAGTTTTCTAGAAGAGAGACATTAGGTGAAAGGAAACTAACTCGGGATCACTGAGTCGGGAACGAAGACCACTGTACTACGAGGCCCAATAGTAATAATTATGTAGCCAGAAGAAGATAGTGTTAAGAGGCTGGGCCAGGGGAGAGGAATGACCAGGACTGGTCCAGGTGAGCAAGGAGTCGAGAGCAGTTCCCAGGAACATAATGATGCACACACAACCCGGGATGTTTGCTGCGGTTGTCATAGTAACGGACTATAGACAGATAGGGAGGCTGGGAAGGAGGGAGGATGGTTTTTTAGTAATAAAGATGAACGTGCAGAAGAAAAATGTTTATAAACGGGAAATGCAGTAAGAGTTATGATAGCAGGCGGGCTGTCCGCCTTGCTGACACGGTGTGTGTGTTTGGTAACTAAGCTATAGCCTGCTCTCTCTCCCAGGGAGCTGCGAGTGTTGTAAGTTTTCTCACGCGTTTTTCAACATATATGGATGTTTATAGATGACATGTTTAGCATCTTTCATATTATATATATATATATATATATATATATATATATATATATATATATATATATATATATATATATACATATATATATATACATATATATATATACATATATATATATACATATATATATATATATATATATATATATATATATATATATATATATATATATATATATATATATATATATATATATATATATGTATATATATATATATGTATATATATATATATATATATATATATATATATATATATATATGTATATATATATATGTATATATATATATATATATATATATATATATATATATATATATATATATATATATATATATATATATATATATATATAATTGTTTTTCGACAACCTAACCTAACCTAACTTTTTCGGCTACCTAACCTAACCTAACCTATAAAGATCGGTTAGGTTAGGTTAGGTAGGGTTGGTTAGGTTCGGTCATATATCTACGTTAATTTTAACTCAAATAAAAAAAAATTGACCTCATACATAATGAAATGGGTAGCTTTATCATTTCATAAGACAAAAAATAGAGAAAATATATTAATTTAGGAAAACTTTGCTTATTAGGCAAATCGGGCCTTGCATAGTAGGCTGAGAAGTGAGTTCTGGCTACTAGGTACGACATATATATATATATATATATATATATATATATATATATATAATGTTGTACCTAGGAGCCAGAACGCAATTCTTGGCCTACTATGCAAGGCCTGATTTGCCTAATAAGCCAAGCTTAGCCAACGCAAGTTTTACACACAACCCGCATATACTCTGGTGTAGGTGATGGAGAACTCCATCACCTACACCAGTGTGTGTGCGGGTTGTGTGTAAAACTTGCGTTAACTTCTACCACCTTGGTGCCGCCAGACTGCTAGTGGACCCGGGTGTATATAGCATCCCAGGTTATGATGGTCTCAGCATGTCAAGGTCCATGGGTTAAGGCCTTGGGTTAAGGCCTTGGGTTACCCAGGACGCTGGTACTATCCCCGTCCTGCGTCAATTATTTTCTCATGTGTCACGGTATTGTGATTTTCCTGTGTATTTGGAAGATGAATTTCTGCAGCTGAAGACCGACTCGGGAGCAAGAGAACTGTTAGATGAGAAATCGGTCGCAAAATTTTGGCCCTTGATGTGCGATGCCTTCCCAAAAGTGACAGGTTCATGCATCGTTTCCATTTATCGACATATTGTGTAAGCCAGGCTTTTCAACTCTGTTGCAAGGGAAAACTAAGCAGCGAAGTAGATTGCAAGTTGAAAATGACCCAAGTTGTGCCCTTTAAAACATTTCTCAAAGTATCCAAGAATTAGTGAAGAAAAACAATAGCAGGATTCTCACAGAGTGCAATCTTCACCTGAATAAACTGATTTACAATACCCTGGCATTCTATTGACCATTCAGTTTATGGAAGTGTACTTCAATATCCGTCTTGAAGTAAAGCTTTGTCGCAGTTGCTGATCGTTTTCGTGAAGTTTGCCAGCGTTACATCTGTCCCTTGGTATGTTTTGAAGCGTCCGGTGTCGGGCTAAGGTATTATATCCATCTACCCCGAGATTGTCATCGCATTCTGTCTCTATTGTGTTGTTGCTCGGGCTGTCTCTCAACACTAGTCTTCATTAACTTGAATTTGCCTGGGATGAAAATTGTTGACCATTACACCATTTCTGCAGTTTGGGTAGGTGTTGCTGTAGAATGCTGCGGTCAACACTTGTTGCAGCAGCAGCTATCATGCAGCATATAGACTACATACTACATCCTGCATACACATACACTACTCCCCACTACGGCGGTGCCTGTGAAGGCAGTGTTGGGCGTGGGTGGCCTCGTCATTAGGGTGTGTGTGTGTGTGTGTGTGTGTAGCCACACTCACGTGTGGAGCAAGGATTACGCGACCATTCTTGTGGTGTTGATCACCAGGTGGTCGTTGTTGGCATGTTGTATTGTTGCAACATCTCTTAATTACTTTTGTCTTACAAACAAGGCCTAGCGTTTGTGGTACTTAAGAATAATGTTGGTAGTTCGTCTTAAAGCCAACATATCTTCAGTGCGTGTTTTGCTTGCCTGGTCGTGACTACGTGCTCCAAAATATACTTGGGTATGAACGCGTGTGTTGCTCTTAAGGGATGTGTGGGGTAGTGATAATACCCTGGGGATACCAGCCCAAGATGAAAATGCAAATGCTGCCTCCCCCGCCAGCGTAGTCCCGCCACCGGGCCCGTGACTGTGCTCAACATCATCAGCTAATGCGCGTCGCCCGCGCCCTTCTGGTCCCCGCGTGCGGCGGACTAGCAGGGAGTGATAGGCAGGAGGCGCCAGCGGATGAGCTGCTGGAGTGTGTAGATGCTCCTGGGGACCACTTCTCTTTGCCAGGCTCTCGGCTAATCAAATCTTTCACGAAGAGGGTTTAAAGCTAATGTTACAGACCGTTCGGTGTCGGCGCTTGCTTCTGGGATTAGTACCGTGCAGGAGGTAAGAGGATTCGGCATTAATCCCGTTGACTTATTGACACCTTAACGCTCCTGGGAGTAGAGGTTGCGCACGTAGGGTGACGTGCAGCGTCGGGTGGGGTGGCAGGGGTCACTGGTCATGCAGGCCATGGGAAGCTGGGGTGTGGGGGTTGGCACAGTGGGTCGCTTATCTCCGTAGGGTGTGTCTAGGGCAGTCAGACGGACTATTCATGCCCATGCCACCTCTTGGGTGGTTTAATCTTCATCAATCAATCATTCGCTCGTCCCATTCAACATAGTCCCCTGATGAACCTCGTTTCAAGCATATGTATCTTTTAAGGTTCATCGTGATTTAAGGTCGGGTATTCAGGATGGGACCAACCGGGCTGTGGTGGATATGTGGGCCGCTCCAAGCAACAGCCTGGTGGACCAAGCTTTCACAAGTCAAGCCTGGCCTCGGGCCGGACTTAGGGAATAGAAGACCTCCCAGAACCCCATCAAAGCAGGGTCTTCACACTAGAAATAGTTTCTTGTTGGTGGTTTACGGCTTAGTTATCTGAATGTCTCCATATTTAGGTTCCCGAATGGGATTGTGGTCTTCCACTGTTTATCGTATCGTATTATGTTATTTTCAGTTGTTTTCGTGTGTCTGCTTTATTTAATACACGGCCAAGTTGTTTGTTTAGTGTGTGTGTGTGTGTGTGTACTCACCTAATTGTGCTTGCGGGGGTTGAGCTCTGGCTCTTTGGTCCCGCCTCTCAACCGTCAATCAACTGGTGTACAGATTCCTGAGCCTATTGGGCTCTATCATATCTACATTTGAAACTGTGTATGGAGTCAGCCTCCACCACATCACTTCCTAATGCATTCCATTTACCAACTACTCTGACACTGAAAAAGTTCTTTCTAACGTCTCTGTGGCTCATTTGGGTACTCAGCTTCCACCTGTGTCCCCTTGTTCGCGTCCCACCAGTGTTGAATAGTTCATCCTTGTTTACCCGGTCGATTCCCCTGAGGATTTTGTAGGTTGTGATCATGTCCCCCCTTACTCTTCTGTCTTCCAGTGTCGTAAGGTGCATTTCCCGCAGCCTTTCCTCATAACTCATGCCTCTTAGTTCTGGGACTAGTCTAGTAGCATACCTTTCGACTTTTTCCAGCTTCGTCTTGTGCTTGACAAGGTACGGGCTCCATGCTGGGGCCGCATACTCCAGGATTGGTCTTACATATGTGGTGTACAAGATTCTGAATGATTCCTTACACAGGTTCCTGAACGCCGTTCTGATGTTAGCCAGCCTCGCATATGCCGCAGACGTTATTCTCTTTGTGGGCTTCAGGAGACAGGTTTGGTGTGATATCAACTCCTAGATCTTTCTCTCTGTCTGTTTCATTAAGTACTTCATCTCCTATTCTGTTCTGTGTGTGTGTGTGTGTGTGTGTGTGTGTGTGTGTGTGTGTGTGTGTGTGTGTGTGTGTGTGTGTGTGTGTGGCGCCCTGGCTGGAGGATACTCTGTTATACACACTGTTATTACTAATTACTAGTTATTATGTAATTATTACCATTACCACTTGCACCAAATACTTGTAAACCATCAGTAGTTGGACTCATGTGTTTGTACCTATAATATGTTTATTATATATATATATAATATTATAATTATTTTTGCAGGTGGGTGAGCGGGTGGTGAGATTGGTGGCGTTATATTCGTGCAGACAAGTGAGTAAGGCGTATTCTACCACACACGTGCCCATATAATACATACACATGTATACATACAAATGTATACTGTTGCGGTGCCCTCTCCTATTTCTCCCATGTTCCAGCGTAAAGAGTTATATCTTCAAACCCTTGCAGGTTCCTTGAGACACAGGGAATAGTTTGATACAGGAGGCAACTGAGAAGTTTAGGTATTTGTGGAGACATCGTCATTTTTAAGTTTTGCGGGTAAGGGGGCTGACGACCCTAGTACATACAAAATGGCGACGCCCCTGTCGGGTTGGCGCCAAGACCGTGAGGGTGCTAGCAGGCTGGTGATTGGCTGGCTGAGGTCACGTGACGTGAGTGACCACTTTGAGCCCCCCCCCCCCCCCTGGAGACTGTGGCGTCACCGGGAGGCCTGACTGAGGACCTGTAGGTCACTTGACCAGCAGAGATTCACGGACCTCACGGAGATTCGCGGAGATTAACGCGAGCGGAAGTGCATCTGTGAGCTCTCGAGATCGGCGGTTTTAGTAGCCTCGCTCAGTGGATTGTGCAGCTCCACGCGTATTACAATTATCGGCGAGTTCACTAGAATCATTGTTATATAAATTATTTGGATATTTGTCCCATGTCCTTTGGTAGGGTGTGAACGTTTGTTGATTGTTGGCCCCAGTGGTGAGCCATTCCTCACCTCCGGTCTTACCACACTAATCTCAGGTGTTCTGGACGACATCCTAACAATTTATCCAAATTTTTCTTGTCCATTTTAAAGAATGAAAAACAATTTTACTTATTACTTCTAAGCTACATCACTTATGATCCCATCCCTGCCCTTGTGTGGCAGTGCACAATAGAAAGTTGTTTTTACATATACATTAAAACATTGATTGAAACCATGATACATATATATATGTGCTAGTTTAGACCTATTGTCTTGTGTATGACCCTCTGTCCACCGTGACAGTGAATACCAGCATTATCCTCACTTTAATAAGATTTAATTGAAATTCTCAGATTAGGCAAAATTGTAATTAATTTTGTCAATAAAGATGTTAATAATATCAACTAATTTCATTTAGTTGATTAGTATTAATGACAATTTACATTTAACACAATTATATTTAAACGTTTTTTTGTGATAAACACCGGAGTAAAATATATAGTATTCATTCCGGCTCTCAGGGTACGGAACCCTGCCCTAGTCCCGTTTGCAGTTGGTAAATATTTCAGTATATACCGCTATGTATTGGCGTAATTAGTAGCTCCGTGTACTCGGCGGAAACAATAATCACAAAATATTTGGAAATGCAGACCAGTCACTGCAGAGTAGAGGTGCCATCGGCAAAATCAGAGAGCACTGTTTGGACATCAGAGGTTCACTGCGTTTCAGTACTCTCCTAGCAATTATAAGAAATAATGCTGGAACAAAAGAGGACTTCATGCACAATTTAGTAAGTTTCCTGCAAGAAATGCCAGACCACGCGAGGGAGCCGGTCGGCCGAGCGGACAGCACGCTGTACTTGTGATCCTGGGTTCGATCCCAGGCGCCGGCGAGAAACAATGGGCAGAGTTTTTCACCCTATGCCCCTGTTACCTAGCAGTAAAATAGGTACCTGGGTTGTAGTCAGCTGTCACGGGCTGCTTCCGGGGGGTGGAGGCCTGGTCGAGGACCGGGCCGCGGGGACACTAAAAAAAAAAATCCCGAAATCATCTCAAGATAACCTCAAGATAACAACTGTATAAAGTTTATCTAAATCAAATAGTGTTTCTTTTCATGTGAAGTGTGAGCCAGGACTGGTGGCCTGGGAAGGTGCGCGCTGGTGGCATCTGGCTGACCTGGAGAGTTCAAGGGAGGGTTGAGGTGCCCCTGCCCGCCCCACTTTCACTTCTCTTGCCTTCCTCCCGACCTCTCCTTGCGTCACCCGGCGTCTCCTTGCGTCACCCGGCGTATGTTGGATTCGGTGACCACACGTTACTCCAGCCTGCTTTTGTTATCCCTGTATACGCACACTGCGTCGCCCATGTGTATGTGTGTGTATACTGAGGACGTGCCACGTCCGTGTGTGTATACTGAGGACGTGCCACGTCCGTGTGTGTGTATACTGAGGACGTGCCACGTCCGTGTGTGTGTGTGTATACTGAGGACGTGCCACGTCCGTGTGTGTGTATACTGAGGACGTGCCACGTCCGTGTGTGTGTATACTGAGGACGTGCCACGTCCGTGCGTGTGTGTATACTGAGGACGTGCCACGTCCTTGTGTGTGTGTATACTGAGGACGTGCCACGTCCGTGTGTGTGTGTATACTGAGGACGTGCCACGTCCGTGTGTGTGTGTATACTGAGGACGTGCCACGTCCGTGTGTGTGTGTATACTGAGGACGTGCCACGTCCGTGTGTGTGTGTATACTGAGGACGTGCCACGTCCGTGTGTGTGTGTATACTGAGGACGTGCCACGTCCGTGTGTGTGTGTATACTGAGGACGTGCCACGTTCGTGTGTGTGTGTATACTGAGGACGTGCCACGTCCGTGTGTGTGTGTATACTGAGGACGTGCCACGTCCGTGTGTGTGTGTATACTGAGGACGTGCCACGTCCGTGTGTGTGTGTATACTGAGGACGTGCCACGTCCGTGTGTGTATACTGAGGACGTGCCACGTCCGTGTGTGTATACTGAGGACGTGTCACGTCCGTGTGTGTATACTGAGGACGTGCCACGTCCGTGTGTGTATACTGAGGACGTGCCACGTCCGTGTGTGTATACTGAGGACGTGCCACGTCCGTGTGTGTATACTGAGGACGTGCCACGTCCGTGTGTGTATACTGAGGACGTGCCACGTCCGTGTGTGTGTGTATACCGAGGACGTGCCACGTCCGTGTGTGTGTGTATACCGAGGACGTGCCACGTCCGTGTGTGTGTGTATACCGAGGACGTGCCACGTCCGTGTGTGTGTGTGTATACCGAGGACGTGCCACGTCCGTGTGTGTGTGTGTATACCGAGGACGTGCCACGTCCGTGTGTGTGTGTGTATACCGAGGACGTGCCACGTCCGTGTGTGTGTGTGTATACCGAGGACGTGCCACGTCCGTGTGTGTGTGTGTATACCGAGGACGTGCCACGTCCGTGTGTGTGTGTGTATACCGAGGACGTGCCACGTCCGTGTGTGTGTGTGTATACCGAGGACGTGCCACGTCCGTGTGTGTGTGTGTATACCGAGGACGTGCCACGTCCGTGTGTGTGTGTGTATTCCGAGGACGTGCCACGTCCGTGTGTGTGTGTGTGTGTGTGTGTGTATTCCGAGGACGTGCCACGTCCGTGTGTGTGTGTGTATACCGAGGACGTTCCACGTCCGTGTGTGTGTGTGTGTGTGTGTGTGTGTATACAGAGGACGTGCCACGTCCGTGTGTGTGTGTGTGTGTATACCGAGGACGTGCCACGTCCGTGTGTGTGTGTGTATACCGAGGACGTGGCACGTCCGTGTGTGTGTGTGTGTATACCGAGGACGTGCCACGTCCGTGTGTGTATACCGAGGACGTGCCACGTCCGTGTGTGTGTGTGTATACCGAGGACGTGCCACGTCCGTGTGTGTGTGTGTATACCGAGGACGTGCCACGTCCGTGTGTGTGTGTGTATACCGAGGACGTGCCACGTCCGTGTGTGTGTGTGTATACCGAGGACGTGCCACGTCCGTGTGTGTGTGTGTATACCGAGGACGTGCCACGTCCGTGTGTGTGTGTATACCGAGGACGTGCCACGTCCGTGTGTGTGTGTGTATACCGAGGACGTGCCACGTCCGTGTGTGTGTGTGTATACCGAGGACGTGCCACGTCCGTGTGTGTGTGTGTATTCCGAGGACGTGCCACGTCCGTGTGTGTGTGTGTGTGTGTGTGTGTATTCCGAGGACGTGCCACGTCCGTGTGTGTGTGTGTATACCGAGGACGTTCCACGTCCGTGTGTGTGTGTGTGTGTGTGTGTGTGTATACAGAGGACGTGCCACGTCCGTGTGTGTGTGTGTGTGTATACCGAGGACGTGCCACGTCCATGTGTGTGTGTGTATACCGAGGACGTGGCACGTCCGTGTGTGTGTGTGTGTATACCGAGGACGTGCCACGTCCGTGTGTGTATACCGAGGACGTGCCACGTCCGTGTGTGTGTGTATACTGAGGACGTGCCACGTCCGTGTGTGTGTGTGTGTGTGTGTATACCGAGGACGTGCCACGTCCGTGTGTGTGTGTGTGTGTGTGTATACCGAGGACGTGCCACGTCCGTGTGTGTGTGTGTATACCGAGGACGTGTCACGTCCGTGTGTGTGTGTGTATACCGAGGACGTGTCACGTCCGTGTGTGTGTGTATACCGAGGACGTGTCACGTCCGTGTGTGTGTATACCGAGGACGTGCCACGTCCGTGTGTGTGTATAC
>NC_091157.1:44607358-44639858 GCF_040958095.1 Procambarus clarkii
GTCATAGTGTGCTGGTGTTACTGGTGTGTCCCATGGAGCTTCCTCCAGTTGTCAAGCCTTCAATGTTTTTTGTTTTTATTTGGCACACAAGCCGTTTTATACCAAAAAAAGTTTCGTTGTAATGTGCCGTTATAAGACAATATAGAGGTCACCGGAATTCGAGGTCTTGGCAAATCGGAGACGTGGGTGTCTTTAACACTTTTTGCAGTTGTGTACATTTCAGAGTTGGTGTTGACGTGTGCTGTACAAGGTGGGTGTGGGTCTGTAGCCGTCCTCTTCAGTCACTACAACACACACACACAACCCTGGTATGAGTAGCAGTTTACTCGCCTAGATACACTTTCATCGATATACTGATCTAAATATACTCGCAAGGAATGCAACCGAAGCAATCAATGGTGCTAGATACTTTGTTTAGGCTGGTGGTGGTGTGTTGTAGATATTGCCGCTGCTGCCACCATAACCATCACCACAACACCATAACCACAACACTATAACCACCACCATCATAACCACCACCACCACCATATTGCTCAGGCTGTGTTGTTGTTGCTCAGAACATTGCTGGGAATAAGTCTTCCCGTTCTTGCTGTTATTAGCGCTGTTTTCGCTCATGATTTTCCTGCTTGTGGTGTTTGTCATGTTTTAAACTTTGTTTTGTTATTGTTTGTGGTTGAAGTGTTGCCTGTGGTTGTGCCATTGTTCATAATTTGTGGTGTGTGTGTTGCCATTACGTCTTATCTCTGGCTTTCCCTTCCACGGAAACATTTCTTCTGTTGGTATTATATGTTATGTTATTAGACACGATTTGAATCATAATGTTGTCAAAACATGGACAGACGTCACGAAACGTTGCGATAACAATGCGTTTAAGGTACGACTCCAAATCCAGGGACCCCACTATTTAAATACTGTTTAAATTCTTGTCGTGGTTCGGTGAATCAATGTCCCTGTGGCCCGGTCTCTGTCCAGGCCTTCTGGTTTTCCGTCCACCACTTGGGCTGAACGGTAGAGCGACGATCTCGCTTCATGCAGGTCGGTGTTCAATCCCCGACCGTCCAAAAGGTTGGGCACCATTCCCTACCCACCGTCCCATCCCCAACCCTTATCCTGACCCCTTCCAAGTATTATATAGTCCTAATGGCTTGGCGCTTTCCCTTGATAGTTCCCTTCCCTTCTAGTTCCCCGTCTGGTCAACTAGACTGTTAGACGTTGCTGCTGCACGCAGTGTGACGTCCAGTTAATTAGATATTCTAAGGTCGGCCAGTTATGTCCCTTATGCTTAGAGGAAGTGTGTTGAAAAGTCTTGGGCCTTCTGATGTTATCTTCTGATGTTGACAGAATTCTCTCAGCGTACCTATTGCACCTCTTCTTTGCAACGGGGCTATTTGGCCCTTTCTGCCATGCCTTCTGGTCTCGTGTGGTGTTATTTATGTATGTGGATTTGGAACTCTGATTTTGTAACTGATTTTTGGATTTTATAGCTCTGGATTACGAGAACCTTCAAATCCAAGGATCCCATCACAATGTTAGTACTCTTCAAGTCACTTGTGTTGTCCCGTCTCGAGTACTGCTCAGTGCTCACTTCCCCCTTCAGAGCAGGAGAGATTGCTGAAATAGAGGGAGTACAGAGAACATATACGGCATACATAGACGCGATAAAGCACGTAAATTATTGGGATCGTCTCAAAGCTCTCCAAATGTACTCACTAGGAAGGAGACGAGAGATATTAAATAATATACACGTGGAAAATACTGGAGGGCCAGGTCCCAATTCTACACAGTAAAATAACAACGTACTGGAGTGAAAGATATGGAAGAAAATGCAGAATAGAACCAGTGAAGAGCAGGGGTGCCATAGGCACAATCAGAGAACACTGTATAAACATCAGAGGTCCGCGGTTGTTCAACATCCTCCCAGCGAGCATAAAAAATATTGCCGGAACAACCGTGGACATCTGAAAACTAGATAGTTTTCTCCAAGAAATGCCGGACCAGCCGGGCTGTGGTGGGTATGTGGGCGTGCGGGCCGCTCCAAGCAACAGCCTGGTGGACCAAACTCTCAAGTCAAGCCTGGCCTCGGACTAGGCTTGGGGAGTAGAAGAACTCCTGAAACCAAACCAATCCTGTAATCTAAAGTAACCCTAACCTAACCATTGATAGAGTAGATTTGTAGTCCTTCCCAATCCATTCTCACGAGGGCTGAGAATGGATTGGGATTCATTCTCAGCCAATGAATGAATGGATTCATTGGAATCCATTCATTGGATTCCTCTCTGAGGTCATGTTGCTGGCCGTCGTCCAGGTCGGCAGCTTTAGGAGGAGGGAAGTATCAACACTAATCTGACATCTCTTGTTTGAAACCTTCTTGTTATCCATCTTGTTATTTTCCTTGTAGTTATGACAGCTACTTTGTGTTCTTCCGACATGATTACTCTTAAAATTGTTATATTTTTCTTTCGGTAGAGTAATTTGACTGTTTTATTGATGCTTTCCATTTAACATTTTCGGTTTTACCAGAGCCAACTAGGGACGAAAATACTCTTGATTTATTCTTCATAAACTTAGGAAGAACAACTCAGGAAGTCCACTACAGGCACACTAACTTTGTAAGTTGATAAATTATTGTAATTCATATAATCGTTTAATAAAGTATTGGCAGAACACACAATAATAACTGACTGGTGGGTGGACGTGCGCTGCAAGTGGAAAGTATTGTCTTGATTCTCTGGTAATGTGGGTTGTCGGGTGGCCGACCCTTGTGCAACATTAGTTCCTGGTACTTGTAAGTCTTAATGGTCCCCCGCCATCCTTCTCATCTGGTACTCAAGGCAGGCAAAATGTGTTGGGACAGCTGGCATGGGGGGAGGGGGGGGGGGTGCACTGTGGGTGTTGCATGGGGGGGTGCACTCGGGGTGTTGCATGGGGGGGTGCACTCGGGGTGTTGCATGGGGGGTGCACTCGGGGTGTTGCATGGGGGGTGCACTGTGGGTGTTGCATGGGGGGTTGCACTGAGGGGTGTTGCATGGGGGGGGTGTACTGTGGGTGTTGCATGGGGGGTTGCACTGAGGGGTGTTGCATGGGGGGTGCACTGTGGGTGTTGCATGGGGGTGCAGCGCGGGGGACGAGTCAGTGTGTATGGGAAGGCAGTTGGGCAGTGTGGAGCAGCATGCAGGGTGTCCAACCCCCGCGGGATGTATAGAATTTACGGTAATAGTACAGAAACCCAAGTGGTTCAGGGATAGGAATCACCTGGTTGCTATCCGTGGCGGCTAGACCACCTGTCACACAGCTTCGTCAGCTGTTGCGTCAGGTTCCCAGAACAGGAAGCTGGCAGTTTATATTTAGTCCTCAGCCCCTGATGGCTGTTCGGTTCAGCAGGCGCACTCATTACTGGAATTGTTCCAATTATATGTTTACTTTTCTCTTCCAAGAGTCTATGAAAATACCTGGACGAGAAAGGTCGCGAAGAAGTAATAATGAATGTTATACGTTAGCGATTGTATTGGAAAGTATTGCTGGCTACGAGTTTATGGGTAATCAATAGCTGTAGACGAGCGTGCGGACGGGCTCATGATATTGGACAATGACTCAAAGATTTTTAGTCTCTGGGAAATTGTGCGCTTTCGCGCGCTTTCGCGACTGTTTCGTGAGCAAGATATAGCTCTAGAGTCCCGCCTCCCACCTAATGGGAGCGAAAATCCACCAACTAAAATCCATCCAGAACCCCATCGAGCAGTTTTGTATTTAAACGTCCAACGCTTTGTCGTAGTTGCTGTTCAAGTTATGAATCGAGGCAGCTTGCAGGGGGCCACGATGGTGTGTGTGTGTACTTCCCTAATTGTGCTTGCGGGGGTTGAGCTCTGGCTCTTTGGTCCCGCCTCACAACCGTCAATCAACAGGTGTACAGGTTGCTTAGCCTACTGGGATCTATCATATCTACACTTGAAACTGTGTATGGAGTCAGCGATTGGGGAGTGTTGTACATTCTGCTATGGCGGTATGTTCACTCACAAGATGAGTGGCGCTGCCCAATAAACTCGCCCCTCTGGGCAAAATTAAAATTAAAAATCACTTCCTAATGCATTCCATTTGTCAACCACTCTGACACTAAAAAAATTCTTTCTAATATCTCTGATCAAATGAACAAATCCACAAGGGCCGTAACGAGGGTTCGAACCTAAGTCCGAGAGGATTCGAGACACTGCCTTAATCGAAAGAGCTACGACCTTGTTTTGTGTGTGTAGTGTTGCCAGCACCCGCCACCCGTCGTGTTTGCTTCACATATTACTACAAAAAGTTATAATCTTTAAATCTGGCTAATATCCACATTGGATTTATGCTCACAGCCCGATTGGTCCGGCACGATTGTTTTCTAAAAAAAA
The DNA here is from genome assembly GCF_040958095.1 of Procambarus clarkii. Classification (NCBI taxonomy): domain Eukaryota; kingdom Metazoa; phylum Arthropoda; class Malacostraca; order Decapoda; family Cambaridae; genus Procambarus; species Procambarus clarkii. The sequence goes on from NC_091157.1 coordinate 44,611,744, forward strand.
AAAAAAAAAGTGCCAGACCAACCGGGCTGTGGTGGATATGTGGGTCTGCGGGCCACTCCAAGCGACAGCCTGGTGGACCAAACTCACAAGTCAAGCCCGGCCTCGGGGCGGGCTTGGGGAGTAGTAAAACTCCCAGAACCGCATCAAGCAGGTAGCGTGTTCCTGTGGGGCGTCGATCACAGAGGCTCAAGTCACCTGTGGGCGCAAGCTGCTCAGTAATCAGTCACAGCTGTAGACTGCAAAAAAACTGATTAAAATCTGGTATATAATTGTGTTAAGTAAGTGTGAAGTGGGGAGGGCAGCGAGTGAGAGCCAGGTGACACCGTTCTTGATGGCATATTTTTCGATTAAATTACTGAATAAACTTTCCTACCGTCTTAACACAGTATGATTGGAAATCAGAGGTAATTAGACGAAATGTGTGTAATTATATAGCGAAACCATCAAGACAGAGCCCAAGGCAGTGGCTGTGCTGGCACCTGTTAGCCGGGTGTGTGATAGTAGTCACCGGTAGAGCGAGGAGCGTGATGGCTGCCAGGTCACTGAACTGGGAACATTCCCGGCTTGTCCGCCTCCGTCGCCAGCACCACACACTCCTTCCCAGTAACTGGATCCTCCCAGAAGCCGCTGTAATGAGTGTTGGTAAAGGTAAGACCCAGATCATGTTCCTATCTTGCGACAGGACCTGATTCTTCGCGGTAAATAGGGGTTGTGGGGTGACCCGGGGGAGGATGAGGGAGGGAGGGAGTAGTTGAGGACGCGTTTGGGTGGCTTGTTTGGTCGCTGTGGGAACTGGTGTTGGTCGATCTGGGTATAAGGCTTCACGGCTATTTGAGATTGCATGACCGAACCTGTGAACCTGTGGACGTTAGTGGGTGCTGTGATCCAGCTTCACATTTCATATTCTATAAAAATTGTAAGTATTTCTTTTAGTATGTACACCTGGAGTACATACACAGAATGTATGAAGAATGTACCCCTGGAGTGTACTTGGAGGGCGGTGGTACGTGGAGGCTGAGAGTGGAGGCGATGTAATGGAGGAGGAGGATGTGCCAGAGAGAGGGAGGGAGGACCGAGGACAAAGGGATGGATGGACTGGTTTGTAAATTCTAAGGCACTTTAGTAATTTTCGCAATAGATATGAAGAACGTCAAATAAAGTTTTACGTACGTAGCAACAGAGGGCGGGCGGGTAGGCTGTTGTAGGGGAGTTGGGGAAGAGGAGTGCTGGCGAAGACATAGGGTGTGGTGGGAGGGAAGGGGTAAGAGGGTGAGGGGAAGATATCGACGAAAGGGGGAGAGGCCGAGTACTTGGATGAGAGAAGAGAAGATATCGACGAAAGGGGGAGAGGCCGAGTGCTTGGATGAGAGAAGAGAGTGTAAGAAGTGGAGGAAGGTTGTGTAGAGAAGAACGAGGGGAGATGGGAAGGGGTGTGGGAGGAAGGGAGGGGGGGGGCTCTCCGGACTACTACTATCTTTTTTTTTGGGGGGGGGGGAGTAAAGAGGAAGGAGAGGCATAGGTGAAGGGAAGTATAGAAGTGGGGAAATACAGTGAGAGGTATGAAAGCAGGCGGTCTGTCCGCCTTGCTGACACGATGTGTGGGTGTTGGCAGCTAAGCTAAGCTGGCTCCCCTCTTGTCAGGGAGCTGCTATTACCCTCGTGTTACTTGTTATAAAGTCACCTTTGTGCTAGTTTCCCCTTGCATATGGACATTTCCTTTACCATCTAAAACAGTGTAGGCACAGCTCCGGATATTTGGGTATAGAATTAGGACATTTACATCATGCTATACCGTCTTATTCATTTCCACTATATATTAACAAAGTAGTTACATTGAGGTGGTTCGGAGGATAAATGTCTACGGCGCACAAAATGCCTGCAAAAGGAATTACTGACAAATCAGGGAGACGGATCTTTAACTTCCAAACGAACAGAACCGGTGTGTAATAGTCAACACAGTAAAACCATGATCATCTACTGTGAAAAGCTCAGTCCTCCAGGGTACCGTACTTGCTCCAGTAATTTTTCTCATCCTCAGATCATAGACAAGGATACAAACTACAGTACTGAATCGTCATTTGCAGATAACAATAGGATTTTCATGCGCGTAGACAATATAGAGAAGACAAACCTCTAATCTGATGTAAATCGGGTCTTTCATTAGGCCACGGATAATATGATTAATGAAGATAAGTTCCAGCTCCTCATCTACGGAAAAAAACGAAAATATAAAAACAGAAACCATATATAAAACACAATCAAATCCCACTATAGAACGAAAAAGTAATGTAAAGGATCTAGGAGTAATCATGTCAGAAGACCTTACTATTGTTGTCCCCTAACTTCCCTTGCCACTTCGGGGGGGGGGGGGGGGTATAGGGTGTTTTATGTAGCTTCAGGGCACCATTCACCCCCCCCCCCTCCCGCCACAGGGCATGGCGAGAAGGCATCCCTAAGCATACCTAATTCCCTTTACAGAACACAATAAAGTAGCTGTCACGACTGCAAGAAAAATGACAGGTTGGATAACAAGAACCTTCCACACAAGGGACGCCATACCAATGATACCTTTCAAGACACTAGTGCTCTCTAGGGCAGAATATTGTTACACACTAACTGCCCCATTCAGAGCAGGAGAAATTGCTGACCTAGAGAGCGTGCAAAGATCCTTTACTGCTAGAATCCACCCGATACGTCATCTTAATTTACTGGGACCGATTAAAAGTTCTAAATCTGTATTGTCTAGAGCGCAGACGAGAGAGATGCATAATAATCTACACGTGGCAAATATTAGAGGGACTGGTTCCAAATCTGAACATGGAGATTACATCACACGAGACCACTAGGCATAGCAGGATGTGCAGAATACCCCCGCTGAAAAGCAGAGGTGCAATAAGTACGCTGAGAGAGAACTCTATTAACATCAAGGGCCCAAGACTATTCAACACTCTCCTGCTACACGTAAGGAACATAACTGGCCGGCCTCTGTATGTTGAAGAGAGAACTCGACAAATACCTGATCAACCAGGCTGTGATTCATACGTCAGGCTGCGAGCAGCCGCGTCCAACAGCCTGGTTGACCAGACGATGAACCGGGAGACCTGGTCGGAGACCGGGCCACGGGGCCTTTGATCCCCGGAACCTCCACAAGGTAACGTTGTAGCCTGTGTTTCCTGGCAAATCCGAAGCGAGTGTAGTCTGGTATCCATATTTCACTGGCATAGTAATCCTTCGTGTGAGTTTGTTAGGGGCTGCAAACACTGCATTTGCGTCTTCAGAGGCCAGCTATAAAATTGGCTTTGTTTTGTGTGATTTGATAACTTGTCTGTTGGCAAATATGATTAACATCGAATTTCTGGTTGCTGATCAACCTGACTGTGGTTGACTTAACATTTGCAACACACAACTGTGACCACAAGTGTAAGCTTGCTAGAGAGACTGGTCAATGCACCCTCCCCCTCCCTGGAAGCCAGTTCAAAATATGAAACTTGACCAAAGCTTTTTGGCTCGTCTTTTTGATTGCCATAACTTTATTACACAAGTTGTTTCCTCACCATCTCGTTAGCTTTAATAGACCAGTTGTATTGTTAAGAATATTTTCTTATTTTATAATACATTTATCAGCATTTTTACACTACAATTCCTGTCATTGTAAACCATCCTTCCTTTTGAACTGTGAAGATGTTGGACAAGTGAAGGTGTGTGGTCACGCACGCTGGCGCTCACAAGAGTAAGAGATGGGAGGGAGCCCGGAGGCAGCCAAGGTAAACTCTAGTAAATAAGTGTGGGCGTGATGGGCGTGAGTCGCTTAATTTACTCTGGACACGGCTTCAGGAGCATGAGGGAGAGAAGACGGAAGAAGAGAAGGAAGAACTCTGATAATTTAGCAAAGGATGCTGAAGTGGACATCTTCAAGAGAAAACTAGATAGTTTTCTTCAGGAAGTGTTGGACCAACCAGGCTGTGTTGGATATGTGGGCCTGCTGGCTGCTTCAAGCAACAAGCTGTTGGACAAAGCTCTCGCAAGACGAACCTGGCCTCTGGCCGAGCTTTGGGAGTAGAAGAACTCTCAGAACCTCATCCAGGTAATTTCCAGGTGAAGTGTGGCTGTGTGGCGTGGTGTTCTCGTCATAGACCCGTAGCGGGAGGCCGACTTGGCAAGGTTTCCAGAGGGTGAGAGAGATGGGTAAGGAGGCAGTGTGGGCGGAGAGGTGGAGGAGAGCAGGGAGTTAGAGAGAGGGGGGGGGGGCAGGCAGTGAATGGGGAAGCAGGTGGTGGGTGTGAGATGGAGGGGGGCGGGGCCAGCAGCCGGAGAGGGGAGGGGATGGGAGGGGAGGGAAGGGGAGGGGAGAGATGAAGAACTAAAAACGGAAGTAATCTGGCGGAATATAAAAGATCTGACAGCATTTTGAAACCAGAATTCAATCTGCCCACAACTCCAAAAAAAACTTTAAAGTCAAGAAATAAGAGTTCCAGGCGGCAGATCCTGTCTGAAATTAGCTGTTTTAATACTCTTACTCGTGTTTGGTGTTAAGAGATACCCAGACCACAATCGCCTGAAAATTGTAATTTGTTAATTTCTGTTAATTGAACTTCCCAATTAGTAAGGTAAAACCAGGTTACCGGTTCTCTCAATATGTCGGATATTTTTGCAGAATTGAAGTTCGTTAAAAATGTGTCGTATTTGTAAAAAATAAAGCGTCGCAGTATAGACGTTTTCTGTGCCTCGATAGGTTAGGTGGGTTGCATGGGTTCATACGAGTCCGGTTAGCCAAAACAGTTGTATCCTTTTATGGAGTGGCAAAGCGAGCAGCAAGTGTGGGGAGCAGTGAGGCCTATGTGCTTTGTACTTGTGTAACACAAGTGATGACCCTGTAACCCCTCATGTTACCCCCCCCCCCCCGGCAGTATGTTGACCCTGTAACTTGTGTACGCCCATGTGGGGTGGTGGTGGTGGGGAGGCGACGGGCGGATCCCATCCGTCTCCAAGAAAAACTTGAACACGAAAACAATTTGACTTATGGTGTACGGAGGTAGGGTGTCGAACCTGGCTCCTAGCCGGGCTCAGGGAGTAGAATAACTCTTGAAACCGTCTCCAGGTATTCGGGTGGAGGGTGGAGATCAGCTGTTGTTGTTCCACTCGGCTGTTATTGCACTCTAAAACATTATATTAAACACACACTGATTTGTGTTTGTCTTGCACGACTCCGGCACCTCGCCTCCAGCACCAGCCCGGCGCTGGTGACACTTGTAGCCAGACTAGAAGCTCCAGTGGAACAGGAAGAAGGTTGAAGTGAAAAAATATTACAATACAAAAATCATTATAGTTTGTGGTTTCGTTAAGTTGTCAAGGGTTGATGGACCTGTTGGAGGGCGTAGGGGTGATGGTAGGAGGGGTGGAGGTGGTGGGGGTGATGGTAGGAGGGGTGGAGGTGGTGGGGGTGATGGTAGGAGGGGTGGAGGTGGTGGTAGGAGGGGTGGGGGTGATAACCACTTGTCACAGTTAACAAGAAAATCACGAGCCTCTCACCTACCCAAGACTTAAGTCCTCCACCGTCTCTTCTGCTGGCAACCAACTGCACCTGTGTTTGTGTCCTGTGTACACGTGGTAGGGGCGAGTCCTGTGTACACGTGGTAGGGGCGAGTCCTGTGTACACGTGGTAGGGGCGAGTCCTGTGTACACGTGGTAGGGGCGAGTCCTGTGTACACGTGGTAGGGGCGAGTCCTGTGTACACGTGGTAGGGGCGAGTCCTGTGTACACGTGGTAGGGGCGAGTCCTGTGTACACGTGGTAGGGCGAGTCCTGTGTACACGTGGTAGGGGCGAGTCCTGTGTACACGTGGTAGGGGCGAGTCCTGTGTACACGTGGTAGGGGCGAGTCCTGTGTACACGTGGTAGGGGCGAGTCCTGTGTACACGTGGTAGGGGCGAGTCCTGTGTACACGTGGTAGGGGCGAGTCCTGTGTACACGTGGTAGGGGCGAGTCCTGTGTACACGTGGTAGGGGCGAGTCCTGTGTACACGTGGTAGGGGCGAGTCCTGTGTACACGTGGTAGGGGCGAGTCCTGTGTACACGTGGTAGGGGCGAGTCCTGTGTACATAGGGGTAAGGCCGCCTTTTCGAGCATCAGTAATACAATGCGTCTTCACTCGGTTTTCTTATATTTAAATTTAAAATTGTGAATCAAATTGGTTTGAGAAACTTCCTCGTGTAGTCGCCCATTTATTTGATTCTTAAATTGAAAAGTTCCTTCTGAGATCTCGGGTTCATTTGTGTCTCCAGTTTCGATGTATGTCCCTCGTGGAGGGCCTGGTCGAGGACCGGGCCGCGGGGACGTTGAGCCCCGAAATCATCGCAAGGTAGCCGCAAGGTAAGGTAGTTCTACTACTGCTGCTTACTTTGAACATTGCTTCTATCTACTGGCTCAATTTATTTTAGAAACTTTGAACGTCGTTATCATGTCTGCCCCATTCCTTCTTCCTCCAAGTGAATTAAGTTCTGTTCCCTCAATCTTTCCTAATAGCTCAATCCCCTTAGCTCAGTGCCGAGCCTTGTTGTATAGCTTTATATTTTCTAGTATTGTTTTGTTTCTTACGTGGGGGTTCCATACCAGTGCAGCATGGTAAAGATTGGGGTCTCGCATGTATGAACTCAGCGCTCGGAATGTTCTTTGTTACTTTCTCAAAGATAATTGAACATTGAGCCTCGTGGCTTATGCAGGCGTCGATATTCTGGTTTAGCACCTGTATTCCTGAGGTTCCGGGTTCGATCCCCGATGGAGGCGGAGCCAAATGGGCAAAATGTTTTTCACTCTGATGCCCCTGTTACCTAGCAGTAAAAAAGTACCTGGGAGTTACAGGTGCTACGGGCTGTTTCCCTGGGGGGGGGGGGGTGTAACAAAAAGGAGGCCTGGTCGAGGACCGGGCCGCAGGGGACGCTACGTCCCGAAATCATCTCAAGATAACTTCAAGATGGAGGACAGGATAAAATCTAAATGTGCTGGTTACCATTGTGTAAATGTTTGGCCACGTCTGTGGTAGAAATGTACTAAAGTACACCCACATCCCCCCCCCCAACAGCACCCACATCTCCCCCCCCCCAACAGCACCCACATCCCCCCCCCCACAGCGCCCACATCCCCCCCCCACAGCGCCCACATCCCCCCCCCCCCACAGCGCCCACATCCCCCCCCCCCACAGCGCCCACATCCCCCCCCCCACAGCGCCCCCCCCCCCGTACCCTGATGTGTTCAAGACGAATTATTAATGTAATATTGAGCTTGTATGTAGACGAGCGCGTTTATTAATTTATATTTATGTATGTATGCTTATTGGTGTGTATACATATGTATGTGTGCATGAGCGTGTATCTTACTGTTTGCGCACTTCATAGTTTTATCGTGCATGAATGGGACTGTATTGGTGTATAATACAACACTGCAGGTGTTACTGGTATAATACAACACTGCAGGTGTTATTGGTATAATACAACACTGCAGGTGTTATTGGTATAATACAACACTGCAGGTGTTATTGGTATAATACAACACTGCAGGTGTTACTGGTATAATACAACACTGCAGGTGTTACTGGTATAATACAACACTGCAGGTGTTACTGGTATAATACAACACTGCAGGTGTTATTGGTATAATACAACACTGCAGGTGTTATTGGTATAATACTGTGCCGGGGTAACACCTCCCAACACAGGTAACAGATGCTTGGCCAGGTGTGTGTGTGTGTGTAGGTCGTGACTTCTGGCGTGCAGGTGCCTCGGGCTGCAGGTGCACTTGTACAAGTGGGGTGAACCGGTTGGGCATGCTGGCCCGATTACGGATTAAAGCCGACATCACACTGTCCCACGCCCACCGTCCCCTGCCTCCCCCCTTCCCACGCCCACCGTCCCCTGCATCTCCCCCCCCCCCCCCCCCCCCCCGCCCTCCGTCACCTGGCGGTTCAGTTGGTCGACAGTTCAGTCGACCAACTGAGCCCCGTGAACTCCGTAGTTTAGTTAAGTGTCAATTTTGTCAAGCCAGTTGCACGATTTTCTTTTGTAACACCAGTCGTTGTGGACTTTGTTGCCCTCGTATGTTCTGTATGGTGTATGGGCGGGAGACGCAACCACCCCATCCATCCATCCATCCATGTCTGTCTCTGTCTTTCCTTTTTTCTGTCTGTGTGTCTGTGTCTGCCTCTCATTCTCTCTCTCCCTCTTTCCCCCTCTCCCCTATTTCTTTTTCTCTCTTTCGCGTGTTATGACAAATTTACTCTCAGTATGGCACTGGAGGGAACCTTGACTAGTCTGATACTTGGACAATCCCTGTGTGTTATAAATTTAAATGTTTATCTAAATGTACGGTGGTCAGACGCAAGGCGGTTGGCTTCATCAAATTTTCCCCTATAATTCCTGCTGGGTACATGCCCATCATGGACCTATCGGGATAAGCATTAAAGAATGGAGCCATGTAACAGTGAGCCACACTTTCTTCCATACGAAATCTGACAGTACCATTGACTCGACTATTTGTCATTATATTCAGAATGTCAGAATTTTCATAAGTTTCATCGTGCAACTGGGGACTACCAGGTTGGCTGCTGGGGTTCGGGACTGCCTGGTGACGGGGGGGGGGGGGGGGGGGGCTGGTGAGGGGTGGGTGGATGTGTGTGGCTGTGGGGGGGAGGGTGGTACCCACGTCAGCTCACCCAACCCCAGCTCACCCCACCCCAGTTCAAACGGTCTCCCCCACCCTCCCCAACATAGGAAAACTGCTATCATGGTAATAGTAATACCATCATGGTGTGGGTGGTAGTGTCCATGGTGTGGGTGGTAGTGTCCATGGTGTGGGTGGTAGTGTCCGTGGTAATACCATCATGGTGTGGGTGGTAGAGCCCGTGGTAATACCATCATGGTGTGGGTGGTAGAGCCCGTGGTAATACCATCATGGTGTGGGTGGTAGAGCCCGTGGTAATACCATCATGGTGTGGGTGGTAGAGCCCGTGGTAATACCATCATGGTGTGGGTGGTAGAGCCCGTGGTAATACCATCATGGTGTGGGTGGTAGAGCCCGTGGTAATACCATCATGGCGTGGGTGGTAGTGTCCGTGGTAATACCATCATGGCGTGGGTGGTAGTGTCCGTGGTAATACCATCATGGCGTGGGTGGTAGTGTCCGTGGTAATACCATCATGGCGTGTTTCTGGTCCGTCTGGGTCTTTAGTTATTGGAATTCCTGTTGCTCACCTGGAGGCAGCCTCGCACCTCCCTGGGGGGGGGGGGTTACCTGGGACTTACCTGGAGAGGGTCTCGAGAGTTATAATACTCGCCAAGCCCGGCCTGAGGTCAGGCTTGACTAGTGAGAACTTGGTCCAAAAGGCTGCTGCTTGGAGCGGCCCGCAGGCCCACATATACACTACAGCCCGGTTGGTCCGGCACACACTCACCGGTCCTGGCTCTCACGGGCCCTTGCTCTCACCGGTCCTGGCTCTCACGGGCCCTTGCTCTCACCGGTCCTGGCTCTCACCGGTCCTGGCTCTCACCGGTCCTGGCTCTCACGGGTCCTGGCTCTCACCGGTCTGTTACAAAAATATAATATATGCTCAGGATCACGCAACGAGTTACCTAGAGTGCGTGGCCAGCGTCACGGCTCAGACTGATCTGACGTTGGTGTCTCGGTTGCACTTGGTCGAGCGTACAAATGCTGCTGCAATAACATCTGCTGCTCGATATGGTAGCATGTGTTGCTGAGTTGAAGGATGAGATCACACTCTGCCTGCAACACCTCTCAACTTCCAGTGCGGGTCTTGGCGCCCTCTGCCTTGCACCTCTCCGTAGTCCAATGTACCGAGAAAATTTAATTTCAAATAGCACTGTTTAAGTACTGTAATTTCAGGAGGATGGGTTGTAAATTTGGGACGTGGTCCACTAGTGCCTTCCATGTATATATTGATGTGTGTCTCGTCTCCTATCCAGAGAGTACGTTTTGAGAGCTTTGGACGGTCCCAATAATTTAAGTGCTTTATCGTGTCTATGCGTGCCGTATATATTCTGTATTCCCTCCATGTCTGCACTCTCCACTCTGAAAGGGAAAATGAATACCGAGCAATACTCAAGACGGGACAGCACCAGTGATGTGAATGGTATTAACATTACTGCGGGATCCATGGATTTGAATGAACGTTCTCATGATCCATCTTATCATTCTCCTGGCCGCCGATATATTTGCTCGGTTATGTTCACTAAATGTTAGGTCATCAGACATCATAATTCCCAGATCTTTTACATGTTGATTTCCTTCGATAAGTAGGTCTTGTTCCCTGTATTTCGTTGAAGTCTCTCGTTTCAAGCTCTCACAAGTCAAGCCTGGCCCTCGGGCCGGGCTTGGGGCGTAAAACTACTCCCAGAACCCTATCAAGCAGGTATCCACCGCACCTAAGTATCTGGAATTTAATACCGTTATGCAGAGAAATCACATTATCGTGATAAATCATTGAACAAATCCACAGGAACCGTGATGAGGGTTTGAACCTATGTGCTGCGTGTTCCCGGGCACACTCTAGTCGACTACACCACGACGTGGTAAAACAATTGCAACCTGAGGTACTACTGCGCCCTCAAGGATCCCGAGGGTGCAAATCCTGTGGATTTGTTCTTAACACTGTTTATCATCATGCTAGTAGTCTCCTATACCCAGTCGAAGACTAGTGATATCGGCCTGTAGGTCTATGTCTTGTGCTGGTACTAGTTTCTTCACAAGTGGTACTGAGGCTTTACTAGTAGTACTAGCACGACTAGTGACCCCACAGGGGTAGTGACGTAACAGGTCAGGGTGCTCCTTTCATTCACCTCGCTTAACGGGATTGGCAATATTGGCTGGGCTTGGCCGCTGTGCTCTGAACCGGAACTGGTTCACGACTCTTGAGAGGGCGAGAGACAAGTTTTTTCTTCATCAGTGACGATTCCTATGCGGGCCTCGAGTCTCTGACTGGCCAGCTCTGTGGTACTCTGTGAACATTATTATTTCGGTGGATCACTTTTTTTACTTGTTTGTTTGTTTCAATAGAGTTGTCCTTTTTTGTACTAATACTAAAGGGATGTAAATATCGTAGTTTGTCGGAATCGATTGTGAAGTGGCGACAAGTTTGGATTAAAATGTTTATTCTTTAGCGAGAAGTGGATATTGACCAAGCTAGCGAACCTGGCAGCAACTCTATAGGGGGAGAGCAGAGCAGATGCAACACAACTGATACCACTACCATTGCACATCATAAAAGCTTGCTAGATCCTTCCTGACACTTACTAGATCACTATGGCACAACCTAAGATACCATAGACGGCGAGCAAAACGCTGGTGTAATATACACAATGCGAAGACCATTGACTCCCTCAGTTTCGTCTCCACCACAGCAACAAACTGTAGCGTCGTATCATCATTGCAGACGACGCTGAAGAATCTTTGAGGCGGCAAATCTAGAGGGCACAGGAATTCCCAAAACGAAACAAAAAACTTTTCTTCAGGTTTTTGCTCTTGGAATGCGATAAAAACCGAAGAAATTAAAACTGGAACACACGAGGCTACAGGGCGAAGAAGAGTGTAAAAGGTCGAGTAATTACATCAGTATACAGGAAAGTAACTGCCACAATTACATGGAGACGGCAGGATAACATGAACCTTTCAAACAAACGTGTTAAACCACTCATTTTTGTTGTCTGCCTGTATGCTGCCTGTTGTTTAAGCCCATCTGTTGTCTGCCTGTTTGTCTGTAAGCTGTTTCGTGGCTGTACAGCTGTCCAACCGCAGCTTTGAGTTATATAAATCACTCTGTAATAGAGCTCGCACAATGTGCCCTGTGTTGAGACGTGACGACGACGGTACCAGTGTGAACACTTAACACTGCGCCAGGACGACGGTGTGTAGTGTGGCGGGCTCTGACGCTCCTCTCCGGGTGTCCCGTCTCGTGCTTATGGGTCCCTCACTCCTATCTGGCAGCTTTCTCAAAACCCAAATGTCGAGTACACAATGTGTCAACCTTGTGGAAGAGAAAACATGCACTCTTGAACATTATATTGTAGAATGTCCCATATTGACTGACTTTCGCCCTCCTGAGCTAAGGTATGCTGAACTGTGTAATTACTATGAGTACTGGAACACTTGATATATTGGACTTGTACCCAAGATTGACCATGTAATGTATCAAATTATACAATGTATGTGATGTAACTATATAACTTGAGCTTGTAAAAGCACCTTAATCACCTTCAGTGATTAAGTGCTTAATTGCACACTAGTTTCCTCTATCAGCTATCTCACTCTGTCAGAGTAAAAGAGAAATGTATGTGAATGCATGTGTGTATATATATGTGTGTATATATGTATATGTACGTATGTGTGTGTATGTACATGTGTATAAAGTATACATGGAAGCTGATCAGAATTACATTTCACCTTTGTAAATGCACATTAATGACACTATGTAAATGACACATCAAACACTTTATGTAGGGCAGACGTAAATCTGTGTATCTATGTATTTACGTATGTAGGTTAGCTTAGCATTTTCAAAGCACCGACTCACCTTCTGTGGTTGATTGTTCAATAAACCCCTGAACTATATGTTTAACACATCTCTAACCCTGTCCATGGAGGACAGAAGAAAATATATATATGTTGGTTAGCATTGTAAATATGTGGCCACGTCTGTGGTAGAAAATATTAACAATAAAAAAAAAACACACACTGATCTGCCCTCCTGTCCACCTCTGCTGTATGGAATATGTGGTGGTGTTGGCGGTCAGTAATGGGATGGAGAGGAGAGGTCCCCTCTAATAGAAGGGAATTGGGGGATTTTTGGTGATTACTGTGGAGGATTTCTCAGGGTGTTATGAAAGAGGAAGGTACTGTGGGTGGTGTGACGGTGGCCGTCGACGACCTACAGGATGTTTCTAATAGTTGTTTCTTTGTTGGCTACGTCTGCCTCGCCCTCAGGCATCCTAGTTACCTCTCCACAGCCCCACGCCCATCTCAATACCCCTCCCAAATCCTTTAGGCCCGTCACCCGCACCTACGGCCAGACTGGGTAGGTGGTGGCCGAGTGGTTGCAGGCACGCCGCATTGTATAGTGTGAGGTGGGCGTGTGTGTATAGCTGCGGGCGAGGCTGACTCTCCCGCAGTCAGCCTCGGTGTTGGAGGTGAAGGGTTGTGGTGGCGGGGGCAGGCGCTCATCTCCCTGCCCTCGGGGCAAGCTGTGGCCCAGTTCATTAACTTCCGGTCTTGTGGTCACCTCACCCTTCCTTCGGCTGCCTGGTGCTCCCGCCCGCCTCCACCTTACAAGTCATCCTACACAAGACGATTGTGAAACCTACCTAACCCAACCTAGCTGAGCTAGGTTGTACTGAGCATGAGTACTGGCAGCAGACGGGATAGTTTGGAGGCAGGGCCCAGGAACTAGATATCTCTCCACTCAAACACGAACACGTAAACACGCACGCGCACAAATGTAAGTGAGAGAGGATGGGGAAGGGAGGAAGGCAGAAAATTATAGCAGATGAAAGTAGATTCTTAAAACATTTTATTTTCTGCCATATTTGACGTCTTGATCATTTCATGGAGCCAAGAACCTCAAGATCACTTGCCACGACGGGCAGGATAACAGGTGAGGGGAGACGGGCAGGATAACAGGTGAGGGGAGACGGGCAGGATAACAGGTGAGGGGAGACGGGCAAGAGAACAGCACAACTGTGTTCATTTATTTATGCCATTTCCTTGGACTTGTAACTGATGGAATAGTGTTTGCATTTTCCTGAAATATGTAGAGTGTTGGTTAATTATTCAGACAAGCGGAAGATAGTTGCTGTAGGTTGTGTAGGCGACCTGTGGAGCGCCTGGTGGAGGCGACCTGTGAAGCGCCTGGTGGAGGCTCCAGGTATGGGTGGGATGAAGACTGCCGCTACTCTGAGCCCGTACTCTCCAGTACCAGCATCGTCGCTACTGTGAGCCCGTACTCTCCAGTACCAGCATCGTCGCTACTGATGCTGCACTTGTGCTTTGGTCTGTATACTAAGTACTAATGATGGTACTTTTTAAGACTAGTGCTCTCTATGGTGGGATTGTGTTGCGCACTTACAGCCCCATTAAAGGTAGAGACCTTGCTGACCTGGAGAACGTGCAGAGATTGTTTACTACCTGAATCCATGGAATAAATCATCTAAATTTGTGGGAGTGCTTAAAATCTATCGATCTGTATTCTCTAGAGCGCAGACAGGAGATGCATAATAATTTACAGGTGGAAAATATTACAGGAACTGGTTCCAAACCTGCACACAGAAACAACACCACATGCGACCAGGAGGCATGGCAGGATGTGCAGAATACCGTTGAAAAGCAGAGTTGCAATGGATACTCAGAGAGAACTCTTATCACGAAGGACCCAAGATTTTCCAACGCTCTCTAAACATAAGGAGCATAACTAGGCTAGCTTTCACGATGTTCAAAAAGAGTAGGCACGTCTGTATAAGTCATTCTTACTGTAGAAGCCCATTGAAGCAATGTTAATATCGCTGTTAGAAAGTAGGTTACGGGTGGTACAAGTCTCTCATAATGAGGTAGTTGTAGTTAATGTGCTACGCTGGTGATGGGTCGGTGGGGGAGGGGGGGGGTCACAGTGAGAGTTGCACCCCGCTCTCTCTGCTGCTGTTAGTGCTGGTGCCCACCACACCCATAGTGCTGCCCATGCCACCTAGTGGTTTTTGTTTTCTAGGAGACAGGAACCGAGGCATGTGTAGTGAAGGAGGGAGGGAGGGAGAGAGTGAAGGAGAGAGGGATAGGTGGCCAGTTTGGACGTGATGTGGGTACAGAGGCGTGATGATGGGGCGGGAAGACCAAGCCGAGGTCCGTCATAGCGGCCACCTATTTATAACACGCTCCCATTCTCCTATAAATAGATTCTTGATAAAAAAAATGCTAAAGTGGTCAGATTTCATTAAAAGTTGTTGCCTAGGTCAGAGGGTTCACGTGGTGGTGATGGTGTCTGGGGTAATGGTTGTGTTGAGGTAGTGTTGGTGATCATCTTGGTGCTGGGACTTGATGTTGGTGCAGAGGTTGAAGGCCTGTCAACCTCTGGAGGGCTATTAAGGCCTCTACAATAGCTTGCTGACCAAACCTGCAGGTATACATTAGTTCTCAAATGACTTCAACTTCTCCAAGTTGACCTGCCAACGTTCCTTCACGGGTTTCTCACACTAGTGAAGGTATGTTGGTTTATCATTCCTTCACTGGTGTCATACCACCCACAAGTCTCTATTGGCAATCTTAATAGAATGATTATGTATTTGATCTTTAAAATTGCCTTGTATGTTGATTAAGATCTTATCCTGTTACTTGCTGTTAAATGAGGTTTAATGCCTTTATATTTTTACTCTAAAGCTCTGTGCTGCGTCAGCTTGTTGCTTCATGTACTGCATGGATAAGTGGTGATAAAATACCCACCCAATCACTGCAATAATTTAAATCTGTTACAGTATCTCATAATGACAAGATATTCAGTGATAATTACGTATGGCGAGAACTGAGGTTAATAATGGTTAGTAAAAGAAAGCAGGACAATAGTGTGTAGTCCCCAGCCTCGGCCCGTGTAGCCCCAGCACGCCGCCACACCCAGCCTCGGCCCGTGTAGCCCCAGCACGCCGCCACACCCAGCCTCGGCCCGTGTAGCCCCAGCACGCCGCCACACCCAGCCTCGGCCCGTGTAGCCCCAGCACGCCGCCACACCCAGCCTCGGCCCGTGTAGCCCCAGCACGCTGCCACACCCAGCACGCCGCCACACCCAGCCTCGGCCCGTGTAGCCCCAGCACGCCGCCACACCCAGCCTCGGCCCGTGTAGCCCCAGCACGCCGCCACACCCAGCCTCGGCCCGTGTAGCCCCAGCACGCCGCCACACCCAGCCTCGGCCCGTGTAGCCCCAGCACGCTGCCACACCCAGCCTCGGCCCGTGTAGCCCCAGCACGCTGCCACACCCAGCCTCGGCCCGTGTAGCCCCAGCACGCTGCCACACCCAGCCTCGGCCCGTATAGCCCCAGCACGCTGCCACACCCAGCCTCGGCCCGTGTAGCCCCAGCACGCCGCCATACTCAGCCTCGGCCCGTCTTGACCTTTCATGCAAATCATACTGCTCTTTATAATGTTTTATTGTTAACAAAAGGTAACTGAGGTATAAATAGGTAAACCTTCACCCAGTTTGGTCCAGGGTTGGCCGAGACCTCCCCACGCGGGAGAGGGGCTACCTACCTACTTCAGGGGGATCAGCGTCCCAACGGCCCGGTCTCTGACCAGGCCGCCAGCTTAATTGAGGCTGCCGGATTGGTAGAAACATTTTCTTTGAGAGTTCAACAGTTGCACAGAGCGAGCTGGGTAGATGGTTATTTTTATTCATAATGAATCTGTGTGCCCTCTGCGTCATCGCTACCCTATAATCAAACCCAGCCTAACATGATCCAGCCCAAAACAGAATCAACCCAAAACTGACCCAACTCGGCCTGATTTAACCCAGCCCAGCCCAATTCAGCCCAACCTATCCTAACCCAACCTAATTTTTCTTCTTGATGGTACGTGCAGTTGGATAGAGAGTTTATCTTCCCGATGACTGCACCCAACCTAATTAGCCTAACTTATGGCAGCCTAAGTTATCCTAAAGTAACCTAACGAAAATATGATAATATTTAGCGTTCTATATAATGAGTGGACGAGGAGTGACGTCACTATGACGTCATACTATTCAGGCCTGTAGGATCCTACTGCGGGGTGCGCGTTGCCCGCCCTCCTTGTGCGTGTGGGGCCCGGGGTCACCTTGAGCTTACCGGCGCGGGGTCCGCTGTTGTCCCGGGGGTCCGCTGTTGTCCCGGGGGTCCGCTGTTGTCCCGGGGGTCCGCTGTTGTCCCGGGGGTCCGCTGTTGTCCCGGGGGTCCGCTGTTGTCCCGGGGGTCCGCTGTTGTCCCGGGGGTCCGCTGTTGTCCCGGGGGTCCGCTGTTGTCCCGGGGGTCCGCTGTTGTCCCGGGGGTCCGCTGTTGTCCCGGGGGTCCGCTGTTGTCCCGGACAAAATGCATACTGGGAACATCATCAAAATCTCGCTGCATGATATTGTTGCACACTAACAACCCCTTTCAAAGTTGGAGTAATTACCTGGAGAACGTAGAGATATTTTGCTGCCCGAATCCACTCAAATTATTGGGAGTTAATCTAAATCTAAATCCATCATCCCACCATCTAAATTATTGGGAACGTTTAACATTTCTTAAACTGTATTCTCAAGAGTGCAGGCGAGCGAGAAATAATAATTACACTTTAGAAATATTAAAGACATTCAAAGGAGAACAATTGCAAATACTAAGCTCATAATACTCATATGTCTGGTAATAACACACTTAAAATACTGGACAGTAGCACTGTAACATTGGAGTAAGATGTTGGTAAGAAGTGTAGAAGACATCCAAGTATAGCGGCATCACCCTCGGGGCAGAGCGGTCAGTAGGAGTGTAGCGGAGTGGTCTACAGCAGGTTCCACTCTTCCGCTGCCACAACAGCAATCACTACACCTGCTGACTTGCTGTTATCATCATAAACATTGCCCTTCCCCACCACTCTCCCTCCACCACCCCTCCCCCCTCAACTTGTTGCCCAGTGCACCACCGTTACCCTCCCTCCCTCAGTGCACCACCGTTACCCTCCCTCCCTCCCTCAGTGCACCACCGTTACCCTCCCTCCCTCCCTCAGTGCACCACCGTTACCCTCCCTCCCTCCCTCAGTGCACCACCGTTGCCCTCCCTCCCTCCCTCAGTGCACCACCGTTGCCCTCCCTCCCTCCCTCAGTGCACCACCGTTACCCTCCCTCCCTCCCTCAGTGCACTACCGTTACCCTCCCTCCCTCAGTGCACCACCGTTACCCTCCCTCCCTCCCTCAGTGCACCACCGTTACCCTCCCTCCCTCCCTCAGTGCACCACCGTTACCCTCCCTCCCTCCCTCAGTGCACCACCGTTACCCTCCCTCCCTCCCTCAGTGCACCACCGTTACCCTCCCTCCCTCCCTCAGTGCACCACCGCTACCCTCCCTCC
Source organism: Procambarus clarkii (assembly GCF_040958095.1). Classification (NCBI taxonomy): domain Eukaryota; kingdom Metazoa; phylum Arthropoda; class Malacostraca; order Decapoda; family Cambaridae; genus Procambarus; species Procambarus clarkii. The sequence goes on from NC_091157.1 coordinate 44,629,843, forward strand.
CTCCCTCAGTGCACCACCGTTACCCTCCCTCCCTCCCTCAGTGCACCACCGCTACCCTCCCTCCCTCCCTCAGTGCACCACCGTTACCCTCCCTCCCTCCCTCAGTGCACCACCGTTACCCTCCCTCCCTCCCTCAGTGCACCACCGCTACCCTCCCTCCCTCCTCAAGGCATAAATCGTCTCCAATAAGCCATTGATGACGTCCTCACCCTTGGAGGAGCAGTAAGTAACATTATTTTTTGGGGGGAGGGGGAGAGGGGATTATGAGGGTGCGCTACCGGGCCTCAGTTTGGTAAGGGAAGGGGCGCTGCGAGGTTATGAGGGGGGAGTAATGGGGTGAATGGGAGGGGCGAGCTGAAGGCGGGATTATGAGGAGGGAATCTCAAAGTTAGATGAGAGGAAATTGTTAGTCTGGGGAAAAAATAAGAAATGGGGCAGCTCCAGCCGCCCAGCCCTCACCGCCAGCCGCCCAGCCCTCACCGCCAGCCGCCCTCAACATCCACACACTAAAATAACAACTTACTGGAGTGAACAATATGGAAGAAAATGCAGAATAGAACCAGTGAAGAGCAGAGGTGCCATAGGCACAATCAGAGAACACTGTATAAACATCAGAGGTCCGCGGTTGTTCAACGTCCTCCCAGCGAGTATACGAAATATTGCCGGAACAACCGTGGACATCTTCAAGAGAAAACTGGATAGTTTTCTAAAAAGTTCAGGACCAACCGGGCTGTGGTGGGTATGTGGGCCTGCGGGCCGCTCCAAGCAACAGCCTGGTGGACCAAACACTCAAATCAAGCCTGACCTCGGGCCGAGCTTGGGGAGTAGAATCCCCCCCAGAACCCCATCAAGCAGGTATCAACCCATCAACTACCAGGCCCTCGCCGTCAACTACCAGGCCCTCGCCGTCAACTACCAGGCCCTCGCCGTCAACTACCAGGCCACGTTGATACTGGAGGGTAGAGATGGAGGGTGTGAGCGCGATGATGACCCCGGGGGATCGACTGGGTGTAGAGGTTGTGATCCTCTAAGTGACAATAACCATAGTAATGTTGTGGGGGAGCTGCGGCTCCCACGGTGGCCCGCACCTCGCCCCCTCCATTGTCACGACGACAGGGGGGGGGGGGGGGCACGACGACAGCGTGGGGGGGGGGGGCACGTAGACAAGGGGGCACGACGACAGGTGGGGCACGACGACAGGGGGTGGCACGACGACAGGGGACACAACTTACCAAGAAAGCCTAATTTTCCCCAGACAGCTATTCTTACAGACGTGACGGAAAATACATGAAATTTGACCACGAAAGACTGAAGGAAGTAGTTGGAGGCAGTTTGGATCTCTCCTGGGGGGGGGGGGTGATGGTTGTTCACCACCGCCTGCCGCGGTGGTGGTAGTGAGAACTGGTTAGGGGAGGTGGTACTGGAAGCTGGGAAGGGGGCGTGGGTGGTACTGGTGTCTGGGAAGGGGGCGTGGGTGGTACTGGAAGCTGGGAAGGGGGCGTGGGTGGTACTGGAATCTGGGAAGGGGGCGTGGGTGGTACTGGAAGCTGGGAAGGGGGCGTGGGTGGTACTGGTGGCTGGGAAGGGGGCGTGGGTGGTAAAGGTGGCTGGGAAGGGGGCGTGGGTGGTACTGGAAGCTGGGAAGGGGGCGTGGGTGGTACTGGAAGCTGGGAAGGGGGCGTGGGTGGTACTGGTAGCTGGGAAGGGGACGTGGGTGGTACTGGTAGCTGGGAAGGGGACGTGGGTGGTACTGGTAGCTGGGAAGGGGACGTGGGTGGTACTGGTAGCTGGGAAGGGGACGTGGGTGGTACTGGTAGCTGGGGAAGGGGGCGTGGGTGGTACTGGTAGCTGGGGAAGGGGGCGTGGGTGGTACTGGTAGCTGGGGAAGGGGGCGTGGGTGGTACTGGTAGCTGGGAAAGGGGGCGTGGGTGGTACTGGTAGCTGGGAAAGGGGGCGTGGGTGGTACTGGTAGCTGGGAAGGGGGCGTGGGTGGTACTGGTAGCTGGGAAGGGGGCGTGGGTGGTACTGGAAGCTGGGAAAGGGGGCGTGGGTGGTACTGGTAGCTGGGAAAGGGGACGTGGGTGGTACTGGTAGCTGGGAAGGGGGCGTGGGTGGTACTGGTAGCTGGGAAGGGGGCGAGGGTGGTACTGGAAGCTGGGAAGGGGGCGTGGGTGGTACTGGTAGCTGGGAAGGGGGCGTGGGTGGTACTGGTAGCTGGGAAGGGGGCGTGGGTGGTACTGGTAGCTGGGAAGGGGGCGTGGGTGGTACTGGTAGCTGGGAAGGGGGCGTGGGTGGTACTGGTAGCTGGGAAGGGGGCGTGGGTGGTACTGGTAGCTGGGAAGGGGGCGTGGGTGGTACTGGTAGCTGGGAAGGGGGCGTGGGTGGTACTGGTAGCTGGGAAGGGGGCGTGGGTGGTACTGGTAGCTGGGAAGGGGACGTGGGGAGCTAGGAAAGGAAGGGAGCTGGAAAACGTTGAAGGAATCATGGGAGTAGACAGTGGGTGAAATAATTCAGGACGGAACATTGCGTTCTGCGTGTGTCTTGACACAGTGACCTCTCTCTCTCTCCTGCCTCGCTCGCTGGGTGTGGCTGCAGGTGTGGCAGGGTGGTGCTGGTGTGGCAGGGTGGTGCTGGTGTGGCAGGGTGGTGCTGGTGTGGCTAGTGGTGTGTGGCAGGGTGGTGCTGGTGTGGCTAGTGGTGTGTGGCAGGGGAGTCGTGGTGCAGCCCATCCTTTTGTTCAGGTAGTACTTATAGTAATGATTAGGACCATCGTACATATATTAACGTCATTGACAATTAGAAAGTAGAAATCGGTACTACGTTGGAAAGAAAACTTAACCTAATTTTCCTAGGCCTAATACTCAATTTCTGAGGCCTAACATAGCACATATGTGCTATACTAGGCCAAAGAATATTTAAGTTTGGTTTTAGCTTTATTTTATCCGGACTCGTATAAAGGTAATAATACCAAATTCTACGGTCTAATTGTCCTAGCCAGAGCTTCGGGTCATCTTTTGCAGATGATACAAAAATCAGCATGAAAATTTCCTTTTGTAGAAGATACTGAAAAACTGCAGGCGGATATTAAGTCATAATTTTGCAACGGAAAATAACATGATGTTTAACGGTGACAAGTTCCAGGTATTTAGGTATGGTGGAAACGAGGAAGTTAAACGAAGCACAGGGTACAGGACACAGACACAATTATAGAAGGAAATCAACATGTAAAAGATCTGAGAATTATGATGTCTGACGACCTAACATATAGTGAACATAACCATACAAATATAGCGGCGGTCAGGAAAACGACAAGATGGATTATGAGAACGTTCAAATCCAGAGACCCCACAGTAATGCTATTACTATTTAAATCACTGGTGCTGTCCCGTCTTGAGTATTTCTTGGTACTCACTTCCCCATTCAGAGCAGGAGAGATCTCTGAATTAGAAGGAATACAGAGAACATATACGGCATGCATAAACACAATTAAAGACCTAAACTATTTGACCGTCTCAAAGCTCTCAAAATGTACTCTCTGGATAGGAGACGAGAAAAGTATAAAATAATATATACATGGAAGATACTGGAGGGCCAGGTCACAATTGGCATAGTAGAATACCAACATACTGGAGCGAAAGGTACGGAGACACATGCAGAATATAATCAGTGAGAAGTAGAGGTGCCATAGGCAGAATCAGAGAGCACTCACTGTTTGAACATTAGAGGTCCACAGCTGTCCAACACCCTCCTAGCAAGCATTAGAAATATTGCCGGAACAACCGTGAACATTTTCAAGAGAGAACTAGATTGTTTTCTAAAAAGTGCCGGACCAACCGGGCTCGGTATGTGAGCCTGTGGGCCGCTCTATGCAACAGCCTGGTGGACCAAGCACTCACAGCCAAGCCTGGCCCTCGGGCCGGGCTTGAGGAGTAGAATAACTCCCAGAAACCCATCAAGCAGGTATGAAAACCATGTCGTCCAATGGGCCACAGAAAGTAACATGTTCAAGTTCCATCTCTTCTCTGATTAAAACCAAAATATCAAAATGTAAATCATGTAACAAAAAAAAGAAATTCAACACAATAAAATAGCTGTAACAACTGCTAGATAATTGATAGGCTAGATGACTACCTCCTGTTAGTTCTGCATTCACTGTCCCTGTTACGAACCCTATATACTATTTGTGTAGAGTTGAGGGAGTAATTATTTAGAGATTATATATTAACAAGGGGTTAGGTATTTCTTCATGGAAGGAGGAGTCAACCGTCTGCTGGCAGACCATAGGTCAACGATATCCCTCCCCCATCAAAGTAGTACTTAATTATTCGTTGATTATGGATAATATATATAAATGTTTTGTAAATGAATAATGGACTCCTTTATATGGGCTACCAGTAGAGTATTTCTCCTTTATAGACTTCTTTATATAGGGCTACCATCACTTAAATGGGAATATTCAGTGATGATTGGGCGTTTGGTATTGAGGGGTGGGAGAGAGATCACGTCCTCGGTGTCTAAATCAGAAAATGTGGAAGCAATGCAACCCGGGATTGCACTGAATCCTCTAGGGGTCCTGAGGCTTACACTGAAGCCTTTGTTTGCTTGGGAGTACCCAGAGCATAGGTTCGAATCCTCCTTGTGGCTCTTAATGACTTCCTCATTGATACAGCTCGTTAATGTGATTTCTTTGTGCATCTTCATGCATATTATGTGTAGTGTGGCAGACAGTTGGACGTAATTTATTGGTGGTTATATCTGCTGTGCTGTAACACTACATTGATTGTGTTGTGTTTCTGTATTTGCGGGACGCCAACAATAATAACCTGCTTATGCTTTTATAACGTTCTTTTCACTTGCAACATTCCATTATACCCTCATTCTTTCCCTTCCTCATAGACTTCCCTCACTTCTCACTCCTAGAAGACAGCCCTCACTCTCTCCTACCACTATGCTTCGCCACCATTCTCGCAGCATCATGCTGTTGGCTCTCGTCTCGCTCGGAGGTAACTTGTTGTGTGTATATTAAACATTCTCTATTTCATAATTTTGTTGTGTGTACTTAAGCCGAGTCAGAGTAGTATGGGAGAAGCGCTCATGCTTGAAGAAGCGCGTGTTAGGGTGTTCCTGTAGCAGGTGGTAGTTAGAGCGTCTGGAACTTAGCAGTACACTACTGTGTTGCCTTCGGTGTCCCAGCCTCTCCCGACCCCTTTTCACTCTCCTGAAATCTTGATTGATGGCATCCCGAGAATCTCTCTGGGTCTCTTGCAGGTTCCAGCTCTGAATGGGTCACCGTTGGTGTGGCGCCTTGCCACACCAAACGGTCGAGGACAAGTCTCTTGAGTCTTCGGGGGGGTGGGGGGGGGGGGGTTGTATCATGGCCTGCGCACCCAGCAGTAATTGATGTGTGTACCGGGAGAATACTGGTTAGGTTATCCTGCCCCAGTTCCTTCCCCTACGGCTGGAGCCCAACATGCACACTATTGTTGAGTGTTCCCAGCTTAAGCCTTGACCTCAGGGACCTTACTAACCTGTTGTGAGCTTGCCAGTATCCTCTGTTGCTGGGACCCCGCTGTGTGCTCCAACACCTAGTTGTACTCGCCTAGTTGTGCTTGCGGGGGTTGAGCTTCGGCTCTTTGGTCCCGCCTCTCAACTGTCGGTCAACTGGTGTACAGGTTTCTGAGCCTATTGGGCTCTATCATATCTACAGTTGAAACTGTGTATGGAGTCTGCCACGTCACTTTCTAATCCATTCCATTTATTAACTATTGAGACGGAAAAAGTTTTTTCTATGGCTCATTTGGGTACTCGGTTTCCACCTGTCCCCCCTTGTGCGTGTACCACCCGTGTTAAATAATGTCTTTAAATACCTTGTCAATTCCTTTGAGAATATTGTATGTGGTAATCATGTCTCCCATCTCCCTTCAGTTTTTCAGCGACGTGAGTTGCAATTCACGCAACCTTTCCTCGTAACTCATGCCTCTTAGTTTACGAACTAGTTTAGTGGCATACCTTTGGACCTTCTCCACCTTCGTCTTATGTTGACAAGGTGTGAACTCCGTGCTGAAGCCGCATAATCCAGGATTAGTCTTACATATGTGGTAAACAAGGTTCTAAATAATTCCTTACACAGATTTCTAAATTTTTATTATGGCCAGCCTTGCATACGCCGCTGATGGTATTCTTTTGAGGTGGGCTTCAGGAGACAGTATCGTTGTGATGTCAACTTCTGTCTTTGGCACAATCAGAGAACACTATGACACTGATGGTGCCATAGACAATCAGAGAACACTGTATGAACATCAGAGGTCCACAGCTGTTCAACACCCTCCCGGCGAGTATAAGAAATATTGCCGGAACAACCTTGGACTAGTTCCACGGTTGTAGATAAAACTATCTGGTTTTCATGAGAACTATATAGTTTTCTTCAGGAAGTTCCGGACCAACCGGACTGTGGTGGATATGTGGGCCTGCGGGCCGCCCCAAGCAACAGCCTGGTGGACCAAGCTCTTACAAGGACCCTGCTGTATGTCTCCTGCCTCATCCTAAATGATGTCCACATTGAGAATAAGGCCCCCCTGCCCCGTCCTTGCTGACCCCTCCCCCCCCCCCTGCCTCGTCCTTGCTGACCCCCCTGCCCCGTCCTTGCCGATCCCCCCCCCTGCCCCGTCCTTGCTGACCCCCCCCCCTGCCCCGTCCTTGCCGCCCCCAAGGACAGTGCCGAGGTCAGGGCCCAGCAACCCTCGCCCCACCCCAGCAAGAGCCTCCGGGCGGGAAAGTTAAGCGGTCCGCAACACCCGGCCGGAGCGGGAATCAATACTGTTGGAGGACGACTGGCGCTCTCCTGCTGGTGCCGGAGTTGCCTGTTGCGTGGTGGTGGTTTGTGGTGGTGCTGGCGGTGTTGCTTGTGGTGGGGCTGGTGGTGTTACTTGTGGTGGTGCTGGTGGTGTTACTTGTGGTGGTGCTGGTGGTGTTACTTGTGGTGGTGCTGGTGGTGTTACTTGTGGTGGTGGTGTTACTTGTGGTGGTGTTACTTGTGGTGGTGGTGTTACTTGTGGTGGTGGTGGTGGTGTTACTTGTGGTGGTGGTGTTACTTGTGGTGGTGGTGTTACTTGTGGTGGTGCTGGTGGTGTTACTTGTGGTGGTGGTGTTACTTGTGGTGGTGCTGGTGGTGTTACTTGTGGGGGTGTTACTTGTGGTGGTGCTGGTGGTGTTACTTGTGGTGGTGCTGGTGGTGTTACTTGTGGTGGTGCTGGTGGTGTTACTTGTGGTGGTGCTGGTGGTGTTACTTGTGGTGGTGTTACTTGTGGTGGTGGTGGTGTTACTTGTGGTGGTGGTGGTAGTGTTACTTGTGGTGGTGGTGGTAGTGTTACTTGTGGTGGGGGTGTTACTTGTAGTAGTGCTGGTAATGTTTCCACCCTCGCCCGCCCCTGACCGTGGGCCACCCTCGCCCGCCCCTGACCGTGGGCCACCCTCGCCCGCCCCTGACCGTGGGCCACCCTCGCCCGCCCCTGACCGTGGGCCACCCTCGCCCGCCCCTGACCGTGGGCCACCCTCGCCCGCCCCTGACCGTGGGCCACCCTCGCCCGCCCCTGACCGTGGGCCACCCTCGCCCGCCCCTGACCGTGGGCCATTGATCCACCCGTTTATTGACGTGTTATTATTATTGACACGTATTCCACTTTTATCCTCGTGCTCCTCCCTCACTTCCAGTTGCTTCCACCCTTCCTTCCCTCTCCCCCCTACCCCTCCCCCCACCTCACCCGTCCAGCCGTTACTTCCCGATTTTCGACTGTTGCTCACCCCTCCACCCCCCCTGTTGGGTGGCAAGTGTGACGTCACAAGGGCCTGGTACACCTTCACGGCTGATTTTTTTTTCCAGGGGTATTCCTGCGCGGGCCCTAAGCCTCTGGCTGGCCCACTAAGTGTTGCTTGTTTCTGTTTTACTTGGGCGGAGTATGAGTATTTGACTCGTATGGTCGCTTCAGTAAGATTTTGCCATACGTGTTTAACAACTTCTTCTGCTCTGTTGAATCTAAGTTGAAATGGTAATGGGTTTGTGACTGTGCACTGTGTTAGATAATGTTCCAGTGGTCTGTCGGGCATTTCTCCACAGTGCTGACATTTCCTCTCATCTTCCGGAACCTGTAAGCCTATTTCCCAAGCACATGGGTATCCAAGCCTGATGCGATGTAAGTGTACTTCTGTTGCTCTACTGCTCCCTTTCATCAAACTAAGTGGTTCGTAGTTGGTTGAATTCTTGTACCAACCCGCAGATCCTGATGTTGCAACTGCTGTGTTGTGGTCACTGTACATCTTTTTCACGGCTGATGATGGCCCCACTCAGTGTTCGCCTACTTTAGGTTTTCGAAATTTAGAAGTGCCTAATCTGGCCCAGTTGGTGTGGTATAGCCTGTCACTCGCAGGGGGAGAGGCAAGGTCCTCAGGGACGCTGGGGCGGTGCTCCCCTTCACCCCCTCCCCCGGACTTTGAGAGACGCTGAGGAGGGGGGAGGAGGGGTGGCAGCCGCAGCGGGTTTGGCAATGGTAGCCGCGGCTGGGCTGGTAGTGGGGGTGGCAGCTGGGGAACCAGAAGGCAGCCATGATATCTGTTACGGCATCTGTGGACCAACTTCTCCAACTAAGAATGACAACTTGCTAACTTTGTCTTTTGCCGAGAACTGTTTTTGTTTTGTTTTAACGAGGCACGTTGTCTGTGACTAATGTTGGTGGGGACTGTTGAGGTGGGGGACAGGAGGTGGTAGCGGGGACTGCAGTCGAGATGGCGGCGAAATTGGAACAGAAAGCTGTATAAGAAATAAAGACAAATCAAAAATATATTTACATATACGGAATCGAAGTCAAAACCCACCACCAGTTTTGAACCAGTACTGGACCCATCACCAGTAACACTTACAAGTGAAGGTTCATACACAGAAACCGACAAATTAGTGAAATCCCAAGAGACCAGTATGAGGCTGTGTAGCATCCCAGTAAACAACGTAAACAACGTTGAAGATCCGTATAGCTTCCTTATGAACGTTATCTCAACCCGTGACAATATTAACTCGAGAACAACATAGTTGGAAAGAGGAAATGGGAACCTGCACATACTCAGCCCCAGTAGCACGAATGCTCGTATAGCCGCTCCAGGCAGCAGCCTGTTAGACCAAGCTCTCACAAGTCGAGCCTGGCCTCGAGCCGGGCTTGGGGAGTAGAACAACTCTCAGAACCTCATCAAACAGGTATCAAGCAGGTAATATGGAGAAATTTTTTGGATACAGTGGAAGTATCAAAGTATTAGCTGAAAGCTATAGACCTGTCGTATTAACATTCACACATAATCAAAGTTTTTTTTTTTTAAAGAGTGATTAGGAATGAATTGTCCAGTTTTGTGAGGAACAATGAACTTTATATCGCAGGCCAACATGGATTTAGAGCGGGAAGATCCCATCTTTTGTAATTATTCAACCATGATAAGTTACGGAAACAATAGAAGAAACACAATGCAGATGTGGTATACACGGACTTCGCAAAGGCACTTGATAAATGTGACCTTGCAGTGATAGCCCATAAAAGGAGATCAATAAGCATAATAGGTAAAGGAGGACGATGGATTTGAAATTTACAAGCAATGCAAAGAGTAACAGTAAATCAAATCAAATAGTCCAAGCATAGTGAAAAGCTCAGTTCCTCCGGGCACAGTCCTTGCACCACTGCTTTTTACCATTCTCACATCAGACATACACAAAAATACAAGTCACAGCTTCGTGGCATATTTTGCAGTTGATACAAAAAAATCTACATGAAAATTGCTACTGTAGGAGACAAACTTCGAGCCCATATCAGTAAAGCCTTCTATAGGGTAACGGAATATATGATGATTAACAGTGAGAAGTTGCAGGTATTTTAGGTGTGGTAGAAATGAAGAGCATAAACGAAACACAGGGTACAAAACACAACCAGACCTACTCATAGGAGGAGAGCAACATGTAAAAGATCTGGGAATTATGATACCTG